>NC_057811.1:393879908-394076935 GCF_018294505.1 Triticum aestivum
GAGCCCCGCACCCCGCCGCCCGAGCTCGCCGCCCCGCCGGAGCCCCTCGCCGGAGCCCGACGAGGTACTGCCGCCGCCTGTTGACTTTGCCGGTTTTCGTTTAAAAAAAAACCCTTCATTAAAAAAAAACCTAGATCATTTTTTTTGGGTTTAATTATTTTACGAGCGTTCACCGAACCGGTCGTTTCGACGAACGCGTTCGTCGGTTTTTCTCTGTTAACGAACGTCCGTTCTTTAACCGTTCGTCCGTTTTTCTTTTTCGTCGGAGTTTTCTCGTTATTTTCTCAGATTCGATTTCTGATCGAATCTTCGATTCTGTTTAACTTCTCGCTCGTTTATCGGAATCAGGCGATTCAAGCGCCTAGAGTTTTGTCTCGAAATTATCTTTCCATTTAACCTACTCAAACAAGTTTTTTCTACAGTAAAATTTGACCTAGATCCAAATTAGTAAACGAAGTTTCTTTCTTTCGTTGTTTGACTTTCGTTGCGTCTTTCGAGTTGATTCTTTTTGCAAACCGGAGTTCTTAAGTTGGACTTTCTGGTTGGATCTTTCATTCGAGTTTTACCTGTGCATTAGATGAGTACTGATTGTATGCTTGTTTGTTTGCGATAGAGTATCCGGAGTGTGCCGCTTGTTACTCCGAATCGCTAGGTTTTGCGGATCATCAGCAAGGCAAGTAACACTTTGATCATATCCCGTTCATACCCAGTTTTTATTGCATTAGATCTGTTTTCCTCAAACACTTGCATGATTAGGATCTAATTAAATTGTGGGTATTGGGAAGTAGTTGAGGTAGAACCTATTACCTGTTTCCATTCAAACCCTTGGGAGTTACTTCTACGTTGCTTTTATTATTGCCATGCTATGCTCGTAGACGTGGATTGGGTTTGAGTGAAATTCATGACAGATGTGAGATTGTTAATTAATGGTTTACTTAAGGTGGCAACTTAAACTCACATCTGGGTGGATTGAGGTACCTGGGTATTCCAGGATTGCCTGTTTTTCTTTTGGACCGCCACCCAGGTTCAAAGGGATCATGAGATTATTCATGCTAGAAACTTCCGTGTGCAGCCGCAAGCTATTATGGGCTCTAGCATAGTTGACTAAGTTGTGTGAACTCTTACAGTGGTAGACTAGCAGATGTAGGGGAAAGTAGGTGTAACTGTCTACCCATACGTAAGGTGCAAACACTTCTGAAAGACCGTGTCTTGGTCATCCGTTACTCAAACACCATGTAGTGCGAGTAATCCAACGGAGGAGATCAAGTCTTGTGGGGAAAAGTGCACAAACCTCTGCAGAGTGTACAATCTAATCATGGTTAGCCGTGTCCCCGGTTATGGACAACTTGAGTATCTAGTACTTGGATTATCATGTGAATCTCATCACTATGTTACTTCTAATTAATTTTGTTGGGTTATTGATGACTTTTTAATTGGGATTGAGATGCTGTCAACCATCTCAATGTTTCACAACCACCATGATAGTTAAATAAAATTTATTCCTTTGAAGTAGGATAAAATTGGCTTTTCGCAAAACTGTAACCATAGAGCTTTCCACCAGCCATATATGCATGTAGTATAGCATTGTTATTGTTCATTATTCTCTATGTGTTACATTGCCAGCATATTCTATGTGCTGACCCGTTTTCGGGCTGCAACGTTTCATGTTGCAGACTTTTCAGACGACGAGTAAGGTGCCTTAGGTCGTGGTCTTATACTCAGTGATGCCGCTGGAGTTGATGGACTCACTTATCTTCCAAGTCTTCTGCTGTTATCGTTTTAGATGGCCTTAAGCCATGTTTAACATACTTAATCTCTTCGGAGATCGATGTAATAAGTGTGTGATTGCTACTCTGTTATAAATCCTCCATTTGTACTGTGCGTGTCAGCATTACTGATCCAGGGATGACACTGGTGCACAGCAGCACAGACCATTTGAGGTCTGGTCGCTACATACATACTAAGGAACAGAAAGAAAACGTCTCCGCAGAGCTTCAGGCCAACATAGAGTCCTGGTCTCGATTGGTAAGTTAGCCGCCATGGGCTTCACGTGAGAAATCAGGAGCTTCGTCGCCTCTTCTCGCCATCTTTAACGAGCAGCTTCAACTATTGTAAAAGGTTATGCAGTTTATAAACACAATTGAAAACTAAATCTTTCATGAATCCCGCTTTCTGAATAAGCAACGTGACCAGAGATCTAAATCTTTCATCATGAATTTGATAGTCGTAGCACCATGGAAGTCTTGGCACCTGAATATCTTGGCATTTCTTGCATCCCAAATCTTGCAAAGGATGGAGAGAAGGATGAAGAACCAGTAGGAATGGTAGAGATTGGTAGGTAAATCATAGTCCCACAGATCGTCAACTGTGGTGGTGGGGAGGATGCTTAAGCGTTGCTAAATTATGTATGATAAGGAGTAGTCAATGAAGATGTGTGCATTGGCTTTGATTGCGTGAGCACATCTTGGGCACACGGGGTCGCTGACAACATGCTCGTGATAAACGTTTGCCCTTGAGGTAAACTGGTTGCGAAATAGAAGCCAAGCTAAGCTCTTCACTTGTTTAGTACCCTTTCGTCAAAATTGGTCATGCTAAGGAGTTGACTTTCGGTTCATGCATGGAGATTTCGTAGGATGTATTAGTGGAGAAGTCCTTCCGCCAATGAGGAAGCATGCATCCCGACCCTTCGAAGGTAGGAAATCTTGTAGAACATAAAGAAACAAAACCAACTCGATCTTGTGAAGCAACAGCGGTTAGGCGAATTCACAAGTTAGACTGTGAATCAAAACGTATAATGTTGGCCACTCTGACAATTTGGCTAGTGGAGTGGGTGAAGAGGTTTGGGTAAGTGGTAGAAAGAGAGTGTGGAAGTAGCCAAGCTTCAAGATATAAGTAGGTGTAAGAGCCATTGTTTGTTGGGACAAAGGGTAATTTTTGTAGGGCAGGAAAGTAGTGTTGGATTTGGGAGCAAAAAACAGCATTTGGGTGTTGAAGCTTTACCCAATCTAGCATGGGGGAGTGATTTGACAAAGAATTTCATAAGAATGCATTTGTTTTGTTGGTGTAGGTTCTTAATGCCAAGAACACCAATTTTGTTTGGTTTACAAATGTTGTTCCTCGCTATAAGTCAGTGAGCCCCCGAGCAAGATTCTTTTGGAGCCCAAAAGAATGCATGGCGAAAATCATTCAGGGTGTTTATAACTATTTTGAAATTGCAAAACCAAATAAAAATAATCTCCCTGTTCTATATTAAGTGTCGCTGATTTAGTACAACTTTGTATTAAATCAGCAACACCTGATGTTGGGGATATTTCCCTGACATCTTAACCTGGCAGGAGAATTGACCTGTCCTAGAGCACGCTGGCTCGTGGGTCACTTCATCCCAGCGGCTTGTTGATGTAGGCCCAGAAGAGTAAAGGTAAGGGCCTGCTTATCACACAGATTGACGAGCCGGCTCAACGAGGCACAATAATGAAGATTCTACTTGGGGATAAGTAGAATAGGACGGGGATCGTAGTTTGACCCGGACTCTGTTGTGACCTCAGGGCCTCAACCTGTATATAAAGGGGAGCCCCTGAGGCAGAAAAGACTAAGGTACAAGCTCTCGAGTACTAGGTTAGCCAAAGTCGCACCCTTGTAATCGAGATCTCAAGCAATTAAAGCAGGAAGTAGGCTTTTACCTCTGCCGCGAGGGGCTGAACCTGGGTAAACTCGCGTCTCTCGATTCTGATCAACCCCGTTCGAGCTACTACCTAGCTACGGTTGCCTCAAGACTAAGTCCTTTTTCGAGGACATCTACCGTGCCAAAACCACGACAGTTGGCGCCCACCGTTGGACCATTATACTTAGGGATATTATACTTAGAGCTATTAACTAAGTCCTGTACCTCTAAAGAAGAGACCTTCAGGCCTTGGAACAATGCACACCTTCGGCCCTATTATACCTAGAGCCATTGGCTCCAGCTCATTGTGCATACCTCTTGTATATATTTATGATCAATATAATAAAGCCGACATCCCCGAAGCTCGGGGCCTCTGTCGTTTCGTCTCATATATTGTGCATGAGTATTTATTCTTTGATCATAGGTCACTCGGGGGCTTCCAACTCACCACACTACAAAAAAGACACATCCGTGACATTTTGGGCCGAACGATTTTTTTCTTTCATGCTTATGACACTTCTATGATGATAATTATGACAAAACCCTGTATCATCATAGATGTGGTGGGCTCCTACTTCTATGACAAAAAATCATGACAGAAAATGGGCTTTTCGTCCTGGGCGGGCCGGAGACGCACCTGCATGACATTCTTTGGGTCGTCCATGACGGAGAAAATCATGGTAGAAGCGAGGGCGATGAAAATATCGGGGAGTTCCCGGTTACGGTGGGTAGTCGAGGCCGAGCGATGCAGTGCGGTTTGCGTGTTTCTCTCGTACGCACGTGTGGTGCGAGCCGTGTCGCTATAACTGAACCCGAGTGATCTCCTACTGCTATGTAGTGAAGCCGATCGATCGATCCCTTCGCTCCTAACTGAACCCGACCGAGACTCCTAAGCTGATAACTGAACCTGATCGATCACTGCTGCTGCATGCTTACTGAAGCCGATCGAACCCCCGTGCGAGACGTAGCTAGCCGGTTGGGTTGCCTCTGGATGAACAGTGCCCATTGCTGCCGCGCGCGCGATACGTAGAACGAGTCGAGGCGTGGTGTGAGTCAAGCTGTTTGGGTTGGCTGTGGATGAATAGTTCCTGGTGGGGGTTGGATGAACATGACCCCGGCCGTGTGTATAGGCGGTTGCCGCTGGATGAACAGGACCCCCGTGGTATATAGTACGCGGTTGCCATTGGATGAACAGGAGCCCAAGGAGGCCGCCACACACCCCAGCCGGTTGGGGGTGGATGAACATGACCCCGTGGAGCTTGGTTGAACTGAAGCCGGTGGAGGCTGGATGAACAGTAGCCCTTGGATGAACAGTGTCTGGTGGAGGCTGGAGACGGTGGATGAACAGTAGCAGGTGGAGGCTGGAGGAAGTCAGACGGTGGATGAACAGTAGCCCGTGGAGTCCCGTTTTGCGGTACGCCACCCCCCGATGAACAGAACCCCCGTTTCGACCGTAGGAGGTCGAAGAGAAGTCTATTTCCTCCGTTTTGCGATATGCCACACCCCTCCCGATCAACAGGACCCCGTTTCGACCGTAGGAGCTTGAACGGAAGTCCGTTTCCACCGTTTTGCAATACGCCAGACCCTTCCCGATGATTAGGACCCCGTTTCGACTGTACGCGGTCGAATAGAAGGCCCATTTCCTCCGTTCTGCGGTACGCCAGACCTCGTTTCGGCTGTTCCATCCAAGCCGGTTGGCTCCCGATGAACAGGACGCGTTCCGACCCAGTGGCTTCGCTCCTGATGAATAGGACGCGTTCCGACCCAGTCACTTGGCTCTCGGTGAAGACGACATTGTTTCCTCCGTTCCAACCCAGCCGGTTAGTTGCTGATGAACAGGACAATGTCACTGCCGTCCATTGCCTCTCCATGTACATGAGCCCTGGCCATACGTATGCGCGAGTACGCATTCGAAACCCCGCCCTTATGTATGTATGTAGACGTATTTAATTTCTTGCATCATAGCTGTACTTACGTGTACGCGATATATATAGACGGGACTGCGTGACATGCTACGTCCGCGCCTTTACTACGGCACGTGCATCCCCTTACTCGGACACGGTTCATCGCTGCAGAGAGACTGATCGACCAGTATCTACGTACACGATCGCGACCAGACAGACAACCCGACGTACGGTTCGACCCGGTGGGTCCCAGCTGTCAGGGAGGATAAGGAGGCACTTCCTTCCGTGCGAAGATATAGTTGGTGGGTCCCAGCTGTCAGGGAGGATAAGGAGGCACTTCCTTCCGTGCGAAGATATAGCTGGTGGGTCCCAGCTGTCAGGGGGAAGAATCATTTTTTGCCCGTAATACGGACGCACTTCCTTGCGTATGAAGATGTAGCTGGTGGGTCCCAGCTGTCATGGGGAAAGATTTTTTCGAGGCCCTTCCGGTAGGTCTCGCTGTCAGGTGGAGGAATCAATATTTTGCGCGTAATAAGGAGGCACTTGCTGCGGTCATGGACCCAGCTGTCAGCCTCTCCACGTACAGTCCTCTTCCGATGGAAGGCGTTCCTTGACCACGCTGACCACGCCGCGCTGAGAGCACCAAGATGGTGGACGATGGCGAGGCCTAAGATGGGAACGATCTGGAGTCATGGAATAAGGGGCACTGGAGTCCCTAGCGGACGGGAGTACGAGGGACTGGTTCGGCTGCCTGGTGAGGCTGCCTTCGCCGAAGAATAACAGAAGGTGTGGGTGAGTACAGGTATGACCTGGCCACCGTTGGGAGTAGAGTGGGGTGGCGAGGCCTCCGCGGCAGCACAGTCGACCACGGGAGGCAGATGCAAGCGCTCCAACCGGCGATGGTTTTGGCGGCTAGAGCAAGTGCAACTAGATCAGAGATTGAAGAACCAGAATCGCCGTTGGATGTCAATCCAACGACTTCATATGTCAGAATAATTTGTTGACTCTTTGTTTTAGACCATTAAATCGTTTTGTTCACTAAATGGACAACACCTTGCGCAGGCTTCGTCTAGTGGGCCAACAAAGTCAGCTTCAAAAGTTGTGGCGGAATGCAGCCCATTTATTTAGGTTTTACAACCCATTTCATTTTGTTTGCCAATACATCTATTTCCTGGGCTTTGACTCAAAAAATAATCTATTTCCTGGGCTGGTTAAAAATAATAATAATAGTCGATTTACTATTTATGATAATTGTTTCTTAAAAAAATACTATTTATGATAATTTACAACGCATTTGATTATTTATGCGAATACACCTATTTACTGAGCTGGGTAAAAAATAATATTGTGTACATGCAGTGCATTTATCATTTCTGATAATTTACAAGCCATTTGATTATAGTGGAAATGGACCCATTTTCTCGGATGGGTGAAAGAGCAATGATGGTCTGGACTGAGCATTTTGTATGAAAATAATATTGAGATAGGAATATTATTAAAAAATTAAGTTGGGCTTGGTAATCTTAGTGTGTAAAAAATGAACTGGGTTGTGCATTTTATTAAAAGAAAGATAGGCTAGGTGAAGGAAATATGCCCTAGAGGCAATGATAAAGTATTATTTATTTCCTTGCATCATGATAAATGTTTATTATTCATGCTAGAATTGTATTAACCGGAAACATAATACATGTGTGAATATATAGACAAACAGAGTGTCACTAGTATGCCTCTACTTGACTAGCTCGTTAATCAAAGATGGTTATGTTTCCTAGCCATAGACATAAGTTGTCATTTGATTAACGAGATCACCTCATTAGGAGAATGACGTGATTGACTTGACCCATTCCGTTAGCTTAGCACTCGATCGTTTAGTATGTTGCTATTGCTTTCTTCATGACTTATACATGTTCCTATGACTATGAGATTATGCAACTCCCGTTTACTGGAGGAACACTTTGTGTGCTACCAAACGTCACAACGTAAATGGGTGATTATAAAGGTGCTCTACAGGTGTCTCCAAAGGTACTTGTTGGGTTGGCGTATTTCGAGATTAGGATTTGTCACTCCGATTGTCGGAGAGGTATCTCTGGGCCCACTCGGTAATGCACATCACTATAAGCCTTGCAAACATTGCGACTAATGAGTTAGTTGCGGGATGATGTGTTACGGAACGAGTAAAGAGACTTGCCAGTAACGAGATTGAACTAGGTATTGAGATACCGACGATCAAATCTCGGGCAAGTAACATACCGGTGACAAAGGGAACAACGTATGTTGTTATGCGGTCTGACCGATAAAGATCTTCGTAGAATATGTGGGAGCCAATATGGGCATCCAGGTCCCGCTATTGGTTATTGACCGGAGACGTGTCTCGGTCATGTCTACATAGTTCTCGAACCCGTAGGGTCCGCACGCTTAACGTTACGATGATAGTTTTATTGAGTTTTGATGTACCGAAGGAGTTCAGAGACCCGGATGAGATCGGGGATATAACGAGGAGTCTCGAAATGGCCGAGACGTAAAGATCGATATATTGGACGACTATATTCGGACTTTGGAAAGGTTCCGAGTGATTCGGGTATTTTTCGGAGTACCGGAGAGTTACGGGAATATGTATTGGGCCTTATTGGGCCATACGGGAAAGAAGAAAAAGGGCCTCAAGGGTGGCCGCACCCCTCCCCTTGGTCTGGTCCGAATTGGACTAGGGAAGGGGGGCGCACCCTTCCTTCTTTCTCCTTCCCCCTTCCCTTCTCCTACTCCCACAAGGAAAGGAGGAGTCCTACTCCCGCCCCCTATGGCGCGCCTCTCCCCTTGGCCGGCTGCCTCCCCTTGCTCCTTTATATACGGGGCAGGGGGCACCCCAGAGACACAACAATTGATCCTTGAGATCTCTTAGCCGTGTGCGGTGCCCCCCTCCACCAAATTACACCTCGATAATACCGTTGCGGAGCTTAGGCGAAGCCCTGCGTCGGTGGAACATCATCATCGTCACCACGCCGTCGTGCTGACGAAACTCTCCCTCAACACTCGGCTGGATCAGAGTTCGAGGGACGTCATCGAGCTGAACGTGTGTAGAACTCGGAGGTGCCGTACGTTCGGTACTTGATCGGTCGGATCGTGAAGACGTACGACTACATCAACCGCGTTGTGATAACGCTTCCGCTATCGGTCTACGAGGGTACATGGACAACACTCTCCCCTCTCGTTGCTATGCATCACCCTGATCTTGCGTGTGCGTAGGAATTTTTTTGAAATTACGACGTTCCCCAACAGTGGCATCTGAGCCTGGTTTTATGTGTTGATGCTTTGCACGAGTAGAACACAAGTGAGTTGTGGGCGATATAAGTCATACTGCTTACCAGCATGTCATACTTTGGTTCAACGGTATTGTGAGATGAAGCGGCCCGGACCGACATTACGCGTACGCTTACGCGAGACTGGTTTCACCGTTCGGAGCACTCGTTGCTTAAAGGTGACTGGCGGGTGTCTGTCTCTCTCACTTTAGTTGAACCGAGTGTGGCTACGCCCGGTCCTTGCGAAGGTTAAAACATCACCAACTTGACAAACTATCATTGTGGTTTTGATGCGTAGGTAAGAACGGTTCTTGCTAAGCCCGTAGCAGCCACGTAAAACTTGCAACAACAAAGTAGAGGACGTCTAACTTGTTTTTGCAGGGCATGTTGTGATGTGATATGGTCAAGACATGATGTGATATAATTTGTTGTATGAGATGATCATGTTTTGTAACCGAGTTATCGGCAACTGGCAGGAGCCATATGGTTGTCGCTTTATTGTATGAGATGCAATCGCCATGTAATAGTTTTACTTTATCACTAAGCGGTAGCGATAGTCGTAAAAGCAATAAGTTGGGAAGACGACAACGATGCTACGATGGAGATCAAGGTGTCGCGCCGGTGACAATGGTGATCATGACGGTGCTTCGGAGATGGAGATCACAAGCACGGTGCTTCGGAGATGGAGATCACAAGCACAAGATGATGATGGCCATATCATATCACTTATATTGATTGCATGTGATGTTAATCCTTTATGCATCTTATCTTGCTTTGTTTGATGGTAGCATTATAAGATGATCCTTCACTAAATTATCAAAGTATAAGTGTTCTCCCTGAGTATGCACCGTTGCGAAAGTTCTTCGTGCTGAGACACCACGTGATGATCGGGTGTGATAGGCTCTACGTTCAAATACAACGGGTGCAAAACAGTTGCACACGTGGAATACTCAGGTTAAACTTGACGAGCCTAGCATATAACAGATATGGCCTCAGAACACGGAGACCGAAAGGTCGAGCGTGAATCATATAGTAGATATGATCAACATAGTGATGTTCACCATTGAAACTACTCCATCTCACGTGATGATCGGACATGGTTTAGTTGATATGGATCACGTGA
Organism: Triticum aestivum; assembly: GCF_018294505.1. Lineage (NCBI taxonomy): Eukaryota > Viridiplantae > Streptophyta > Magnoliopsida > Poales > Poaceae > Triticum > Triticum aestivum. The sequence continues at coordinate 393,889,890 of NC_057811.1, forward strand.
TCACTTAGAGGATTAGAGGGATGTCTATCTAAGTGGGAGTTCTTAAGTAATATGATTAATTGAACTTAAATTTATCATGAACTTAGTCCTGATAGTATTTTGCAAATTATGTTATAGATCAATAGCTCGCGTTGTTGCTTCCCTGTGTTTATTTTTGATATGTTCCTAGAGAAAAAAATAATGTTGAAAGATGTTAGTAGCAAAGATGCGGATTAGATCCGTGATCTGAGGATTATCCTCATTGCTGCACAGAAAAATTATGTCCTTTGCAGGAGCAGATGCAGAAGTTATGAACGTTTGGCTAGCTCAATATGATGACTACTTGATAGTTTAGTGCACCATGCTTAACGACTTAGAATCGGAACTTCAAAGACGTTTTGAACGTCATGGACCATATGAGATGTTCCAGGAGTTGAAGTTAATATTTCAAGCAAATACCCGAGTTGAGAGATATGAAGTCTCCAACAAGTTCTATAGCTAAAAGATGGAGGAGAATCGCTCAACTAGTGAGCATGTGCTCAGATTGTCTGGGTACTACAATCGCTTGAATCAAGTGGGAGTTAATCTTCCAGATAAAATAGTGATTGACAGAATTCTCTAGTCACCATCACCAAGTTAGTAGAACTTCGTGATGAACTATAGTATGCAAGGGATGACGAAAGTAATTCCCGAGCTCTTCGTGATGCTGAAATCGACGAAGGTAGAAATCAAGAAAAACATCAAGTGTTGATGGTTGACGAGACCACTTCAAGTGTTGATGGTTGACGAGACCACTTCAAGTGTTGATGGTTGACGAGATCACTAGTTTCAAGAAAAGGGCAAAGGGAAGAAGGGGAACTTCAAAAAGAGCGGCAAGCAAGTTGCAACTCAAGTGAAGAAGCCCAAGTCTGTACCTAAGCCTGAGACTAAGTGCTTCTACTACAAAGGGACTGGTCACTGGAGGCGGAACTGCCCCAAGTATTTCGTGGATAAGAAGGATGGCAAAGTGAACAAAGGTATATTGGATATACATGTTATTGATGTGTACTTACTAGTGTTTATAGCAACCCCTCGGTATTTGATACTGGTTCAGTTGCTAAGAGTAGTAACTCGAAACGGAAGTTGCAGAATAAACAGAGACTAGTAAAAGGTGAGGTGAAGATGTGTGTTGGAAGTGATTCCAAGATTGATATGATCATCATCGCACACTCCCTATACTTTCGGGATTGGTGTTGAAACTAAATAAGTGTTATTTGGTGTTTGCGTTGAGCATGAATATGATTTGATCATGTTTGTTGCAATACGGTTATTCATTTAAATTAGAGAATAATTGTTGTTCTGTTTACATGAATAAAACCTTCTATGGTCATACACCCAATAAAATAGTTTGTTGGATCTCGATCGTAGTGATACACATAATCATAATATTGAAGCCAAAAGATGCAAAGTTAATAATGATAGTGCAAATTATTTGTGGCACAGCCGTTTTTGTCATATTGGTGTAAAGCGCATGAAGAAACTCCATACTGATGGGATTTTGGAATCACTTGATACTTGCGAACCGTGCCTCATGGGCAAGATGACTAAAACGCCGTTCTCCGGAACTATGGAGAGAGCAACAGATTTGTTGGAAGTCATACATACAGATGTATGTGGCCCGATGAATATTGAGGCTCGTAGCAGGTATCATTATTTTCTGACCTTCACAGATGATTTGAGTAGATATGGGTATATCTACTTAATGAAACAGAAGTCTGAAACATTTGAAAAGTTCATATAATTTCAGAGTGAAGTAGAAAATCATCATAACAAGAAAATAAAGTTTCTATGATCTGATCGCGGAGACAAATATTTGAGTTACGAGTTTGGTCTTCAATTAAAACAATGTGGAATAGTTTCACAAATTTATGCCACCTGGAACACCACAGCATAATGGTGTGTCCGAACGTCATAACCGTACTTTATTGGATATAGTGCAATCTATGATGTCTCTTACCAATTTACCACTATCGTTTTGGGGTTATGCATTAGAGACAGCTACATTCACGTTAAATAGGGCACCATCAAAATCCGTTGAGACGACGCCTTATGAACTGTGGTTTAGCAAGAAACCAAAGTTGTCGTTTCTTAAAATTTGGGGTTGCGATGCTTATGTGAAAAAGTTTCATCCTGATAAGCTCAAACCCAAATCGGAGAAATGTGTCTTCATAGGATACCCAAAGGAGACAGTTGGGTACACCTTCTATCACAGATCCGAAGGCAAGACATTCGTTGCTTAGTATGGATCCTTTCTAGAGAAGGAGTTTCTCTCGAAAGAAGTGAGTGGGAGGAAAGTAGAACTTCATGAGGTAACCGTACCTACTCCCTTATTGGAAAGTATTTCATCACAGAAATCTGTTCCTGTGACTCCTACACCAATTAGTGAGGAAGTTAATGATGATGATCATGTAACTTCAGATCAAGTTACTACCAAACCTCGTAGGTAAACCAGAGAAAGATCCGCACCAGAGTGGTACAGTAATCCTGTTCTGGAGGTTATGTTACTAGACCATGATGAACCTACGAACTATGAGGAAGCGATGATGAGCCCAGATTCCGCAAAATGGCTTGAGGCCATGAAATCTGAGATGGGATCCATGTATGAAGAACAAAGTATGGACTTTGGTTGACTTGCCCGATGATCGGCGAGCCATTGAGATTAAATGGATCTTCAAGAGGAAGACAGACGCTGATAGTAGTGTTACTATCTACAAAGCTAGAATTGTCGCAAAAGGTTTTCGACAAGTTCAAGGTGTTGACGACGATGAGAGAGTTTCTCACTCGTATCTATGCTTAAAGTCTGTCTGAATCATGTTAGCAATTGCCGCATTTTATGAAATCTGGCTAATGGATAAACAAAACTACATTCCTTAATGGATTTATTAAAGAAGAGTTGTATATGATGCAACCAGGAGGTTTTGTCAATCCTAAAAGTGCTAACAAAATATGCAAGCTCCAGCGATCCATCTATGGACTGGTGCAAGCATCTCGGAGTTGGAATATACACTTTGATAAGTTGATCAAAGGATATAGTTTTATACAGACTTGCGGTGAAGCCTGTATTTACAAGAAAGTGAGTGGGAGCACTACAACATTTCTGATAAGTATATGTGAATGACATATTGTTGATCGGAAATAATGTAGAATTATTCTGCAAAGCATAAAGGAGTGTTTGAAAGAAGTTTTTCAAAGAAAGACCTCGGTGAAGCTGCTTACATATTGAGCATCAAGATCTATAGAGATAGATCGAGACGCTTGATAAGTTTTTTCAATGAGTACATACCTTAACGAGATTTTGAAGTAGTTCAAAATAGAACAGTCAAAGAAAGAGTTCTTGCCTGTGTTAGAAGGTGTGAAATTGAGTAAGACTCAAAGCCTGACCACGGCAGAAGATAGAAAGAGAATGAAAGTCATTCCCTATGCCTCAGCCATAGGTTGTATAAAGTATGCCTTGGTGTGTACCAGATCTATTGTATACCCTATACTGATTTTGGCAAGGGAGTACAATAGTGATCTAGGAGTAGATCACTGGACAGCGGTCAAAATTATCCTTAGTGGAATAAGGATATGTTTCTCGATTATGGAAGTGACAAAAGGTTCGTCGTAAAGGGTTACGTCGATGCAAGTTTTGACACTAAATCTAGATGACTCTAAGTCTCGGTCTAGATACATATTGAAAGTGGGAGCAATTAGCTAGAGTAGCTCCATGCAGAGCATTGTATACATAGAAATTTGCAAAATACTTACGGATCTGAATGTGACAGACCCGTTGACTAAAATTATCTCACAATCAAAACATGATCACACCTTAGTACTCTTTGGGTGTTAATATCATAGCGATGTGAACTAGATTATTGACTCTAGTAAACCCTTTGAGTGTTGGTCACATAGAGATGTGAACTATGGGTGTTAATCACATGATGATGTGAATTATTGATGTTAAATCACATGGCGATGTGAAATAGATTATTGACTCTAGTGCAAGTGGGAGACTGAAGGAAATATGCCCTAGAGGCAATAATAAAGTATTATTTATTTCCTTGTATCATGATAAATGTTTATTATTCATGCTAGAATTGTATTAACCGGAAACATAATACATGTGTGAATATATAGACAAACAAAGTGTCACTAGTATGCCTCTACTTGACTAGCTCGTTAATCAAAGATGGTTATGTTTCCTAGCCATAGAAATAAGTTGTCATTTGATTAATGAGATCACCTCATTAGGAGAATGAGGTGATTGACTTGACCCATTCCGTTAGCTTAGCATTCGATCGTTTAGTATGTTGCTATTGCTTTCTTCATGACTTATACATGTTCCTATGACTATGAGATTATGCAACTCCCGTTTACCGGAGGAACACTTTGTGTGCTACCAAACGTCACAACGTAAATGGGTGATTATAAAGGTGCTCTACAGGTGTCTCCAAAGGTACTTGTTGGGTTGGCGTATTTCGAGATTAGGATTTGTCACTCCGATTGTCGGAGAGGTATCTCTGGGCCCACTCGGTAATGCACATCACTATAAGCCTTGCAAGCATTGTGACTAATGAGTTAGTTGCGGGATGATGTGTTACGGAACGAGTAAAGAGACTTGCCGGTAACGAGATTGAACTAGGTATCGAGATACCGACGATCAAATCTCGGGCAAGTAACATACCGGTGACAAAGGGAACAACGTATGTTGTTATGCGGTCTGACCGATAAAGATCTTCGTAGAATATGTGGGAGCCAATATGGGCATCCAGGTCCCGCTATTGGTTATTGACCGGAGACGTGTCTCGGTCATGTCTACATAGTTCTCGAACCCGTAGGGTCCGCACGCTTAACATTACGATGACAGTTTCATTGAGTTTTGATGTACCGAAGGAGTTCGGAGTCCCGTATGAGATCGGGGATATGACGAGGAGTCTCGAAATGGTCGAGACGTAAAGATCGATATATTGGACGACTATATTCGGACTTCGGAAAGGTTCCGAGTGATTCGGGTATTTTTTGGAGTACCGGAGAGTTACGGGAATACGTATTGGGCCTTATTGGGCCATACGGGAAAGAAGAAAAAGGGCCTCAAGGGTGGCCGCACCCCTCCCCTTGGTCTGGTCCGAATTGGACTAGGGAAGGGGGGCGCACCCTTCCTTCTTTCTCCTTCCCCCTTCCCTTCTCCTACTCCCACAAGGAAAGGAGGAGTCCTACTCCCGGTGGGAGTAGGACTCCCCCCCATGGCGCGCCTCTCCTCTTGGCCGGCTGCCACCTCCTTGCTCCTTTATATACGGGGGCAGGGGGGCACCCCAGAGACACAACAATTGATCCTTGAGATCTCTTAGCCGTGTGCGGTGCCCCCCTCCACCAAATTACACCTTGATAATACCGTTGCGGAGCTTAGGCGAAGCCCTGCGTCGGTGGAACATCATCATCGTCACCACGCCGTCGTGCTGACGAAACTTTCCCTCAACACTCGGCTAGATCGGAGTTCGCGGGACGTCATCGAGCTGAACGTGCGTAGAACTCGGAGGTGCCGTACGTTCGGTACTTGATCGGTCGGATCGTGAAGACGTACGACTACATCAACCGCGTTGTGATAACGCTTCCGCTATCGGTCTACGAGGGTACGTGGACAACACTCTCCCCTCTCGTTGCTATGCATCACCATGATCTTGCGTGTGCGTAGGAATTTTTTTGAAATTACTACGTTCCCCAACACTAGGATGCGCTTATTTTAGGATATTGTGTACAACTGTCGGCCTAGTTGCATTGCTGATGTTCAAAAAAAGGCATGTGTAGTACAGTACAACTTTACATGGCTACTCAGCCCACATTCAACGATGCTAGAAAGGCCCAAACAAGACTTCTGTACAACTTTTTGAAGTCACTGAGATCAATTAATAACTTAAGAAAAAAGTTAGAGTACAGTGGAACCTAGTTAAAAGCTGTCACAAGCGAAGAAATAATTCAACGGGTCCCACTTGTGTGTGTGAGAGAGAGAGAGAGAGAGAGAGAGACCCATCGGTCGATGCTCGTAAATACATCTTTCAACCATATGCATTGCTGATGCTTAGTAAAAACTTATATAGTTGACACAATCATATAGAACATCATAGCACACTGAATTTGCATACAAAAATTTCACGCAGGCGGCACAATCAGGGTGGAAGCAGTGGATCGCTATGGGTAGGGCTATGTTGAAACCAATGAACTCGTACATAACGGTCCATCGTCTTTATCAATGACGAGGAAATATCTAGAATGATGTGCAAAGAAAACAGACAGACAACACAATAAGTTCTGCTAGCACATTAAGTTGACGTACAACCCTTTCTAAAAAAAGTTCAGGTACAAAAATAGAACAAGTCACAATCAAATGTACTGGCACATCAATGCTTCACACCGATAGCTCGGAACTAGTATCTGATAAGATTCAGTTGTTACCTCCTATTAGAGCACATCCAGGCAGCCAACCCTGCCTCTTCTCCCAAAGAAGCAGTGGCCTCCACCGCGTGATGGAGTAGGCCCTGTGCCATCCATCGTTCCGAGAAACACGGGGAAAGTCTGACGTTGACTCCTGTAATGGACGTCGTCGACGGACCCTGGCTCCAGCGGCGGCCGCAGGACTTCGATTGATGGATTGACCACTTCTTTGACATGCGCGAACACTCGATACAGGTACATCCCTAACGTGGTCCGCGGCGGCCTTGGTGGCGACGAATAGTACAACCCCGGTTCCTGCACCGGTATCTCAACACCAATCACCTTCGGTATGGTGGACATCTTCTTCATCCATCCATAACCGTCAGAGCCCAGCTGTCTGGAGGAACAAACACACTTACGAGCTCACCTCAAAGGTCGTTGATAAGCTCATTCATGGACTCGCTGTTCCAAGCACGTCGAGGCATGCTGTGGAAGGTAAGCTTTGTTAAAACTCAAGCTCAGAGGGCACTGAGCCCCATCCTGGGTGCCACCGATCAAAGCTCACCAGCGCACCATCGCAGAACAAACGCCGGGAAGATTCAAACACACGACTGTAGTCGAAAGTTGTCCGGAACCTGACAAAGAAATCAGCCGGTGGTGGACAGACTTCGACGAGCAATTCACTTATTTGGATGCCATGCGCAATGCCAAGAGCTTTGAAAAGGTCGTCCGGCGAGATGGGAGGCCGGTCGCCGTTGATTGTTACCATCAGCACTTTGGCGGCAAACTGGTCGTCAAGCGCCACCATGCCACTGTTGAGCGACAGCACACAACGCCTGAAGGCAGGACGGACCTCAGGATCTCTGGCTCAGAGATCCACGTTGACCGAGTGACATGATAATGCACTTGAGTACTGGAGGGGGATTTGGGGGAACTGGAGTAGGAATCGAGATTCCAGAGGTGGGGGAGGGGCAGGAGATTGGGGATGAAAAGGTAGCATGAATTTCGAACACACGCCAATATGCTCTCGGCGCGCAAGTGCACAAAAACACCGGTGGCGCCCACATGTCGGCCTAAGAGTCCTTTTTCTTTCTTTTTTTGAGAGCCCGACCTTTTTTTGAGGATCTTTTGAGAGCTCCGCCTGAGAGCCATAATTGTCCTGTTTGGCATTGCGTTACTACTCGGCCCATATTCAACGACACCTCACTGGCCCAAACAAGTGTACATCATCGAAAAGACACCGATCTCAAATTATAACTCGAAACAAGGAGATATACTCTGAACACTGGAGAATGGTGATGCCCTCATTTAGCCCACCAGCAGTTCAAGACAATAAACAGTTCGAAACAACGATATATACAATATTCAAACACTGACTAGTGACTACTACTGACATAAACAACAAGACATGATAGTTCATAAGAAGTCTTGCTACACCACCAAAACGCACCCATCTGCAGCGCTCAGACTCTCATGATCCAGACGAGAATGACATTCTAAATAGAGGCAACTATTATATAGTAAGAGTGACATAGACGATGATGACCAAATGACAAGGAATATGCATAACAAAAGAGAGAACTACCCATCCAGAACAAGCAGCAAAGACAACAAGTCATTCGAAGAGGGATGATCCAAAACCATCATAATTTGCAGCCCTGTTTCAGCCACCAGTGATCCGGAGACACCAGTACTCCACCCTTTCGACGCAACAACCCAATTACCTATCAACCTGAAGGCTTGAACCACATCACTGCCTGTCGGACTTGAGACATCCAAGGATCAAAGTTAATCCAGATGCCTTTGTCATTCTCACCTTCTTTTGGCTGCAGGCTGTATCGTTGACAATTAGGGGAGTTTGCTCCCGAAGTCCGAGGGCTCGCCGTGTAGACACAATTTTCCATAGCAAACAAAGCCTCTCTACCATCAAGGTCCTTGCCAACGGTGATCTCCTGGTTAATCGGATAATTGAGTCCGAGAAACAGAGAGTGTGAACGAAGGCTGTTTACCCGCCTTTGATACGTCTCCAACGTATCTATAATTTATGAAGTATTCATGCCAATATATTATCATTCTTGGATGTTTTACAATCATTTTATAGCAACTTTATATCATTTTTTGGGACTAACCTATTGACCCAGTGCCCAGTGCCAGTTGCTATTTTTTGCTTGTTTTTTACATCGCAGGAAATCAATACCAAACGGAGTCCAAATGCAACGAAACTCCACGGTGATTTTTGATGGACCAGAAGACACCACTGGGCCAGAGCAGCACCTGCGGGGTGCCCCAAGGGGGGCACACCCACCAGGGCACGCCAGGCCCCCTGGCACGCCTAGGTGGGTTGTGCCCACCTCGGTGGCCTCCCGCACCCCCTCTTTGCACTATAAATTCCCAAATATTCTGAAACCCTTCGGGGTTAACATAGATCAGAAGTTCCGCCGCCGCAAGTCTCTGTAGCCACCGAAAACCAATCGGGAGCCCGTTCCGGCACCCTGCCGGGGGGGATCATCTCCGGTGGCCATCCTCATCATCCCGGCGGCCACCACGATGAGGAGGGAGTAGTCCACTCTCGGGGCTGAGGGTTTGTCCTAGTAGCTATGTGTTTGATCTCTTTCTCTCTCGTGATCAATATCATGGGCTTTGTTAATATAGTCAGATCATATGATGTTTCTCCCCTCTATACTCTTGGTATGATGAATTGAATCTTTACCCTTCAAAGTTTTGTCTTGTCAGATTGAATATTCAGAGATGAGAACACATGATATATGTCTTGCAATATGAATACTTGAGGTGACAATGAGGTATCCTATTGATTCACTTCATATGTGTTATGGCATTCAATTCGCGGATTCCCACGGTGATATTGGGGTAATCTATGCATAGGGGTTGATGCACGTTTTTCTCCGACGGAAACTTTGGGGTCTCTTTATAGGTCTTTGTGTGGATTGAGTATTATGAATATGAATTTGCTTTGGTGTTATTCTAGTATGAACTCTAGGATAGATCGAACGGAAAAATAGTTTTGTGTTATTTTAGTATGAACTCTTGAATAGATCAAACGGAAAGAATAGCTTTGAGGTAGTTTCGTGCCCTACATGCAATTCCTATCTTTTGTTCTCCGCTAATAGGAACTCAGGAGTGATTCTTTATTGCACTTTGAGGGATAATCATATGATCCAACTATGTTAGCATTGTTGATAGGTTGCACTAGTGAAATTACGGAACCTGGGCCTCATTTTTAAGCATTGCAACACCGTTTTTGTGCCCGTTTACTACTTGCTACCTTGCTGTTTTTATTTATTCAGATTATAAAAATATATTTCTACCATCAATATTACACTTTTATCACCATCTCTTCGCCGAACTAGTGCACCTATACAATTTGCCATTGTATTGCGTGTGTTGGGGACACAAGAGATTTCTTGTATTTGGTTGCAGGGTTGTTCGAGAGAGACCATCTTCAACCTAGACCTCCCACGGATTGATAAACCTTAGGTCTTCCACTTGAGGGAAAATTGCTACTGTCCTACAATACTCTGCGCTTGGAGGCCCAACACGAGTCTACAAGAATAAAGTTACGTAGTAGACATCAAGCCCTTTTCTGGCACTGTGGCCGGGGAGGTGAGTGCTTGAAGGTATATCTTTAGATCTTGCAATTGAATCTTTTAGTTTCTTGTTTTATCACTAGTTTGGTTTATAGAAGAAAACTACATAAAAACTGGAATTGAGGTTGCATCATATTATTGATCATCTTAATAATATCTTTCTTGAAAATGTGGTTCGGAAAATTGTGCTCAATTGTTAGAAGAAGAAGAAGTCAATAAAATGTTTGGCTCAAAATATTTTAATGATGAGCATGATTGCAATGTTGTTACTATGAATTCTTTGAATATCCATGATGCTAATGATATGCAAAGCCATAAGTTTGGGGATGCTATATTTGATGAATATGATATTTTTAGTACCCCAAGTTTTGATGAGAAAATTTATTATGATGATTGCATGCCTCCTATTTATGATGATTATATTGATGAAAGTGGATTTGGAGAGGTCGTGACTTTATTTAATGATGAACTATTTTGGAGGAGGTTGCAATTGATTGTGACAACGAAGTTCCTATATATGATGATTATGGTGATGAAATGTATGCTATAAAGAATAATGATAACCATGAAACTTGTCATCACGATCTTAATTTTCACTCTCATGATAGTTATTTTGTTGAGTTTGCTCCCACTACTATTCATGAGAAGAAATTTGCTTGTGTGGAGAGTAACAAAATTTCTATGCTTGTGGATCATGAAAATAATGCTTTATGTGATGGTTATATTTTTGAATTTCTTCATGATGCTATTGAAAATTATTACGAGGGAGGAACATATGCTTGTAGGAATTGCAATAATATCAAGTTTCCTCTCTTTATGTTGAAAGTTTTGAAGTTATGCATGTTTTGCCTTCCTATGCTAGTTGATTCTTGTTCCCATAAGTTGTTTGCTCACAAAATACCTATGCATAGGAAGTGGGTTAGACTTAAATGTGCTAGTCATATGCTTCATGATGCTCTCTTTATGTTTCAATTCTTATCTTCTATGCGAGCATTATTGAACTCATCATGCCTAGCTAAAAGGCATTAAAGAAAAGCGCTTGTTGGGAGACAACCCAACACTTTTACCTACTGTTTTTATGTGTTAACATGATTATGCTACTATATTGATCATGTTTTATTGCTTTTGTTTCAATAAAGTGCCAAGTAAAGCCTTTGAGATCATGTTGGGTGATAGTTGATTTGACCCTGCTGAAAAACAGAAACTTTTGCGCTCACAAAAACAAGTCTCATTTTTAACAGAAGAGCGCTTTTGAGTTGATTATTTTTGCAGGATTTCAATATACAAATTTCTCACGTGGTCCAAATTTTTTCATAATTTTTGGAGTAGCAAAAGTGGTTTGAGTATAGATTACTACATACTATTCTGTTTTTGACAGATTCTGTTTTCAATGCATAGTTTGCTTGCTTTCTAGTTTCTATGGCTTATATTGCTCAATATATATTGTAGAAATGATATGCTACAGTAGGATTTGTGTGACAAAAATTATGAATCTTGTCTTTTGGCAGTACCAAAAGTGGAATGGTTTGCTCTTTATCATACTAACCTATCTCACAAAGTTCCGTTAAGTTTTGTGTGATTGAAGTTTTCAAGTTTTGGGTGAGATATCGATATGAGGAGAATAAGGAGTGACAAGACCCTAAGCTTGGGGATAGCCCAAGGCACACCAAGGTAATATTCAAGGAATATACATGCAACTAAGCTTGGGGATGCCCCGGAAGGCATCCCCTCTTTCGTCTCCAACATTATCGGTAACCTCACTTGGAGCTATGTTTTCATTCGTCACATGATATGTGTTTTGTTTGGAGCATCAATTTATTTTGTTAGGATTTGCTTGCTGTTATTTGGAATAATTTTTAGCATCTTTTATTTCAATAAAAGTGTCATCGATAGCCTTTGTCATGCTTATTCTACAAGTGTACATGTTGCTGTTTGAAAACAGAAAGTTTACCGTTGTTGCAAAAATTCCCTAGAAAAGTCAGAATGTGATAAAATGTTGAAACTTTTTGCATAACAAGATCTGATAAATTTTCTACAGTGTGGTAAAATTTCATAATGTTTGGAGTTGAATAAGTATTGATACTCTTCCATTCTTTATAGACTATACTGTTTTGGCAGATTGCTGTTATGTTTGCATTGTTTGCTTGTTTAATGATTCTATTTGAGGATAGGAGTATTAAATATGCAGAGGCATTTAGTATGCAATGTTGAATAATAATTTTAGTGGTTTTCTTCTGTAGAGAATGATAAGGTTTTTGCATTGGTTTATACTAACTTATCTCACGAGTTCTTGTTGAGTTTTGTGTGGATGAAGCTTTTGAGATTTAGGAAAACCGTGATATGAGAGGAATTAAGGATACACAAAAGCTCAAGCTTGGGGATGCCCAAGGCATAATATTTAAAGAATTCTCAAGCATCTAAGCTTGGGGATGCCCCGGTAGGCATCCCACCTTTCTTCTTCTACAATTATCGGTTAGTATCGGTTGAGCCTAAGTTTTTGCTTCTTCACATGATGTGTGCTATACTTGAAATGTCATTTTGTTTTGTTTTGCTTGCTATTTTAATAAATTACTTAGATCTAAAAGTTTTTAAATAAGAGAGAGTCCTCAAATAGCTACCTATTTACTTAACTACTCGCATGATCTTCACTTATATCTTTTTGGAGTAGTTTGTCATTTACTCTTGTGCTTCACTTTTATATTATGAGTAAATTGTTGAATAAATTGAATGTCATGAAGTTGAAATCATATCATGCCTAGTGGTAGCTTCATATTGGGTTTAGAAAGCGAAATCTTTTTAGGCTTGACAATCACAATATTGGTCATACAAGTAATTCACGAATAATTAGTATTAGGAAGAGAACTTTCACATGCAAATACACTATCATGGAAATCTTTTGTGATTGTGAGCCCCCATCAAAATATTATATGCCAAAATTGTTGACGTTGCACAAGGAAGACAACGTAATGGTTTATGTTTGTTCATATTCACATAGAAGTTATATTGTCATAGATCCTTCAACATGTGGTGCTTGCCCCGCATCTTTGCTAGCCAAAAATTCCGCACCAAGTAGAGATACTACTTGTGCATCCAAAAACCCTTAAACCCAAATCTTATCTTCAAGAGTCCACCATACCTACCTAAGGATTGAGCAAGATCCTTCAAGTAAGTTGTCATCGGTGCAATAAGGCAATAAAAATTGCTTCTAAAAGTGTTAGATCATTTATTGTAAGAGAAAATTAAGCGCTCTACGAACTTATGATGGCAAAGCAAGAAAAGCGACGGACTGCATAATAAAGGTTGGTATCATAAGGGGCAAGATAATGTGACGTTCTTTTGCACTAAGAGATTGAGCATACAAACAAATAAGCGCATGGCAACCTCTGCTTCCCTCTGCGAAGGGCCTATCTTTTACATTTCAGTATTTACTTTTATGCAAGAGTCAAAGTTTTTCTCTCTATTCCTTTTTATTTTTCTCCTTTGGCAAGCATCATGTGGTGAGGAAAGATATAGGCACATATGTCCAGTTGAATATGGGCAGCATTAGTTATCATTGTTGACATCACCCTTGAGGTGAATACGTTGGGAGGCAAAACAATAAGCCCCTATCTTTCTATGTGTCCGGTTGAAATGTTTTGCTCATGTGTACGCGGTGAGTGTTAGAAATCATAGAAGACTATATGATGGTTGAGTATGTGGAGCTCATACTTAGACTCCGTTGAATAAGTTGAATTGCAATTGCTTGGTGACTAAGAACATAGGTTGTTGGGTTTCAAGAGAGTTCATTGTTTGAAGCTTAACATGTGAATTGGTTGCTACTACAACATGAGAATTTTTATGAGAAAGAATTGCTGTTATGATGCTAGGAAAAGTGATTGAAACAGTCATTGATCAAACTTATGCACTTTGCTAGCATTCACACTTCATAAATTATTTCTTTTATCATTTACCTACTCGAGGACGAGTAGGAATTAAGCTTGGGGATGCTGATACGTCTCCAACGTATCTATAATTTATGAAGTATTCATGCCAATATATTATCATTCTTGGATGTTTTACAATCATTTTATAGAAACTTTATATCATTTTTTGGGACTAACCTATTGACCCAGTGCCCAGTGTCAGTTGCTGTTTTTTGCTTGTTTTTTACATCGCAGGAAATCAATACCAAACGGAGTCCAAACGCAACGAAACTCCACGGTGATTTTTTATGGACCAGACGACACCCATTGGGCCAAAGCAGCACCTGGGGGTGCCTCGAGGGGGGCACAACCCACCATGGCGCGCCAGGGGGGTTGTGCCCACCTCGGTGGCCTCCCGCACCCCCTCTTTGCACTATAAATTCCCAAATATTTCGAAACCCTTCGGGGTTAACCTAGATCAGAAGTTCCGCCGCCGCAAGTCTTTGTAGCCACTGAAAACCAATTGGGAGCCCGTTGTCGGTGTCAAAACCGGCGGACCTCGGGTAGGGGGTCCCGAACTGTGTGTCTAAGGTCGATGGTAACAGGAGACAGGGGACGCGATATTTACCCAGGTTCGAGCCCTCTCTATGGAGGTAATACCCTACTTCCTGCTTGATTGATCTTGATGAATATGAGTATTACAAGAGTTGATCTACCACGAGATCGTAATGGCTAAATCCTAGAAGTCTAGCCTGTATGACTATGGTAATGAATATCTCCCTTCCGGACTAAGTCCTCCGGTTTATATAGACACCGGGGAGATCTAGGGTTACACAAGGTCGGTTACAGAGAAAGGAATCTACATATCCAGTCGCCAAGCTTGCCTTCCACGCCAAGGAGAGTCCTATCCGGACACGGGTGCAGTCTTCGGTCTTCGTATCTTCACGGCCCACCAGTCCGGCCCATGGCTAACAGGCCGGACGCCCGAGGACCCCTTAGTCCGGGACCCCATCAGTAGCCCCCGAACCAGGCTTCAATGACGAGGTGTTCGGCGCGCAGATTGTCTTCGACATTGCAAGGCGGGTTCCTCCTCCGACGGCTTCCAAGTATTGTGTTTGGCTTTTAATTCAATGCCACACCCTTCGGCTTCTGTGCTTCTATGTCTTCAACTTCCACGTGTCGGGCGAATGCGGATGGAAAGGGTCTTTTTGCAAATAACACCCTCGCCATGCAAGAAAGAGCGTCTATTTAAAGAGATTGGATCTCAGATCCATTCGGCACCACGCAGAAAAAATCCTCAAAGACTGCCAGGAGAGACCACTCCAACATGGCCAACATTCCCAGCTCCTCTTCCCGTTCCAACCTAGAGAGAGGCGAGTGGGAGAGGTGCTCTATATCCCACAGCCAATTGGAGAAGCTGCAAACGCATGGATTTCTCCCTCCTGCAGATCTGGTCCCTGTTCGAGCAGGATTGGCCTCCTTCAATGGCAAAACCCAGGCGGAGGATTTCCCCAATCCGTCTGCGGGAGAACGAGTGTGCTTCGTCCCCCCTTTGCTGAGGGGCGTGGGATTTCCCATTCACCCATTCCTCCGAGGGCTTCTGGAGTATTATGGCCTCCAGCTGCACATCGCGGGTTATGTTGCTTTATGCGAACTATTTCTGGGTATTGAGGCCCATTTTGAGCTGTGGAGAAAGTTGTTCTGCCTTGTCCCGCGCAACCACGAAGGATCAATATTTGAAGTGAGGGGTGCCGAAGTATGGCGCATTGCCGAGACCGGATACCTATTCGGCACGCCGAAGAAGGCGTCTGAAGAGTGGACCTCTGAGTAGTTTTACATTGATGACGTCGTACTTACAGATCTGTTCCGGAGAGGCCTCCCCGAGTTTGCGACTGTTCCTCTGAAGAAGCGCCACAGCTGGCGCCCCCGGAGTCCTGAGGAGGAAGATAGTGCGGAAGTTCGCCAACTCCAGAGCAAGATCAGGACGCTTGCCCAGTCCGGGTATACAATAGTCGAAGTGGTGGCGACCTCCATAGTACGGGGAGTTCAGCCACTCCAATACAGAGGTCTCCCCATGTGGAATTACAATGGGGAAGATGACACCTCCCGCTGCGGCAGGAAAGGTCCGGATACCCCTGCCGCCCTAGCCAAAATATTGGCTGAACTGTTCAAGGGTGAGGAGAGGAGTTCTTGCGCATCACGCACAGAGAAGGATATTCCATGTACAATCCTCCTAGCTGGGTGAGCCCCCAACCTTTTTGCTCCACTCATTCCCCTCCCTAAGCTTTATTAACCCATCTATTTATAACAACACTGGCGAAAGATTTCCGAGGGGCTCTACAGCCCCGCCCCACAGCCCGAAGGCCACAATTGGGACCTTGACCCTGGATTCGAAGAAGATTTGGATATATTTGTGGTGCTGGAGAATGGCGTGTTTTACCAGGCGAGCTACGACGGCACCGAAGTGGCCATCATCGCCGATTACCCTGGTCTTCTCCCCGCTTCACACGTAAGTAGTCAGGAGACATCTTCCCCGAAAGGATTCCTCTGTTCCGCCTCAGCCACCGCACTGTCTCGTGCTTCGAAGGGAAGGCGTTCGACATACCGTGCTACTCCAGGAGCGACTCCGAAGAGAGCGGCTCCCGCACGCGGCAAGCCTTCGAAGAGGAAGGCAGGCGAAGACACGGTCGGGCCCTCGTCGAAGAGGTATGGGTTTGCAAATATGTGTTTTAATAGTCGCATCCAACTGTGACTTTCATGTTCATTCCGTATCAGAAAAAGAGTCCGTCGGACTGTGTCCGGGGGTCTGGGCAGTAATACTCCCAGCAACCAGGATCCAGCCCCAGCCGAGGGGACGGGGGCCGATATGGGGGTGACGACGGACTGTCTTTCGGCCGAGGGCTCGGAAAATATGTCCGTCACGAACTCGGAAGTGGAGAGCGCCATGAATCATCGGCACTTGAGGGCCATTTTACGAGACCCCCGCTGTTCGAAAGAGGCGTTTGATGCCTTCAGCTCGGCTGACGCATATATCCGAGCTGCTCGAGATGGGCTTGGCAAAGCCACAAAGCAGCATTTGAGGGATGTGCAGGTAAGGTTTATTTTGTCCGAAAAGGATAAGCACATGCTAGTAGCCCCCGAGACTGAAATCAGTCGGCACAAGTGATTTAAGGATCGATGTATAACCAGGTTCTGACGGAGAGGACAACCTGCTAGCTCAAGAGCTGGAGCAGTGTCGGACACAGCTGAATGCTTCTACCGCCGAACTGAAAGAGTCCAAGAAGGCATCTTCTGGTAAGGTTCCCCTCCATCGAGGAATAACAATTATACAGTAGCTGTGCTAATACTATTGCTTGTCTCATAATAGGACCACCAGGTCAACTGGAAGAGAAGTTGAAAACTGCTCAAGCGGGAGAGAAAGAGGCAAAAAGACTACATGCCGCAGGCGAACGGGTGTTGACCCGAGTCAGGCAGGAGAAAAACAAACTCCAAGATTCAAATACCAAACTGGGCGAAGAACTGAAAGATGTGCGAGCCCAGCTAGCCGACACCATGAAGGAGAACAAAAAGCTGCGAGGCGGCATATTCAGTACGTGGCCCGATTTACCTTATAACAGTTTGGGGGTAAAAGTAGCTGATATAGCTGTGATTGCAGGTATGTTGACGGGCCATCCCGAAGAGGAGGTGTCCGGATCATCAAGTGATCTCCTGCAAGGGCTGTCGTAGTTGCACGAGCAAGTTCGGCAGGCAATGCGGAGTGTAGCCAAGGCCTTATGGCCATCCGACTCCCCTCCAGGGAGTATGGAGAAGCTTGTAGAGTTGTTCAAGGGAGCGCGGCGGCGTATCCAACTATGGAAGATATCGGCTTGCCGAGAGGGTGCGCGAGAAACCTGGGCCATGGTAAAAACACGATATACCAAGCTGGATCAGAATCACATGGCCCGGGTCGGACCGCTAGGGTCAAATGGGGAAGAAATTCCCGTTAGTTTAGTATATAACCAAGTAGAAGTAGCCGCCAAGTATTCCTAGCAGGATTGTAAGTTAGATAGCCTGCTGGACGACATAGAGGAGGAAATTTTTTGAGTCCAAGTGACTATGTACTTTCCTTTGCATATGTAGCTCTAGCTGAAAACGATTGTCATGGCGGACCTTTTCGCTTCAACCTCTCGACCCGAAGGTGCGAAGTATTTCCGAATACCAGAATGGCCGAGTAGACCGGGTATGCATGGAAACCAGGCGTAGGGGTCATAGTTGCTTGAACAGACAATTATCTGGCTAGTTATGTTATATTACATTAAGATTGTAAGAAACATCTTCTAGAGAGAATAGTTCCGTTAAGGGTTCCTTTCCCTGGGTGTGCATGCATCGATGTGCATGTCCGAACTGTGACGAAGAAATCACAATGAGTATAGCTTCTGGGGGTTCACGATGGGACGAATGCAAAAACATCTTTAGTTCACCGACCGAATATTCCCTTAAGAATGCTAGCTTTCGGCTTCACCCAGTCTGAGGTACACATCCGGATGACCCGGTAGTAACAATCGCAGAGGTGCTCCCTTTATGCCCTAGCCGAACTAACGAGAACGTAGGGCATAAGCACAGGAGCCAGGCAACCCAGCTTGGCCAAAACTTAAGTCATATCGATGCATATAATGGCGAAGAAAAGGTACATATGGGAAAAACGCATATGTGAGGAGCTTGATGCTCGGAAGATAACAATAGCAAGCTTCTGTCCAAAAAGCCCTCAGGTATAATAGATGTACATACTTCAAGACGTATGCCTCAGGGGTGTATAGTCTAACCGCACGAAAGCTTTTAAAGCTAACAATAAAAACGAAAAGAGAGAAAAAAATAATGGAAAAATAGGGGGAAGGAAACGAACAAAGATTTCCGCGCTAGGCATAGAATCTTCGGAGTCTGGCCGCATTCCAGGGGTTCAGCTCTAATCGATTGTCTGACGCATCACGCAGGCGGTACGCCCCTCCAGTGAGAACTTCGTCGATGATGAAGGGACCCTCCCACTTGGGCTTGAGTTTGTCCTTTTTCTTCTCCGGCAGGCGTAGAACGAGTTCGCCGACGTTGTAAGTTTTGGCCCGCACCTCTCTGCTTTGATACATGCGAGCCTACTGTTGATAAAATGCGGAACGGGCTTTTGCGACGTCGCGCTCCTCCTCCAGGGCATCTAAGCTGTCCTGCCGATCGAGCACGGCCTCTCTCTCTTCGTACATGCGCACTCGAGGTGAGTCATGAATAATGTCGCAGGGCAGTACCGCCTCTGCGCCGTACACCATGAAGAAAGGTGTGTATCCGGTAGTGCGATTGGGCGTGGTCCGTAGCCCCCAGAGTACGGAGTCGAGCTCCTCAACCCAGTGCTTATCTGACTCTTTCAAAGACCGCACCAGTCTGGGCTTAATGCCGCTCATAATAAGACCATTAGCTCTTTCGACTTGACCGTTTGTTTGTCGATGATATACAGAGGCGTAATCGAGCTTGATGCCCAGATTAGCGCACCAGGTTTTCACTTCGTCGGCTGTGAAATTGGAGCCGTTATCAGTGATGATGCTGTGCGGAACACCGTAACGGTGTACAACGCCGGATATAAAGTCTATTACTGCCCCGGACTCAGCCGTTTTAACTGGTTTAGCCTCTATCCACTTGGTGAATCTGTCCACCATGACTAGCAAATATTTCTTCTTATGGCTTCCTCCTTTAAGGGGTCCAACCATATCCAGTCCCCAGACCGCAAAAGGCCAAGTGATGGGGATTGTTTGTAGGGCGGTGGGGGGCATATGGCTTTGGTTGGCGAAGAGTTGGCATCCAACGCAACGTTGGACAAGGTCCTGTGCATCCGCTCGGGCTGTCGGCCAATAAAATCCTGTACGGAAGGCCTTGCTAACAAGGGCCCGAGCTGCGGCGTGGTGCCCACCAAGACCGGCATGAATCTCAGCCAGTAGCTGCCGCCCCTCCTCCTCGGAGATACATCTTTGAAGGACTCCGGTAGCGCTTTTCTTATAGAGCTCTCCATCGTGAACGTTGTAGGCCTTCGAACGCCAGACAATGCGGCGGGCCTCATTCTGGTCCTCAGGAAGCTCCTTCCTGTTGAGGTAGGCCAGGAAGGGTTCGGTCCACGGGGCAATTACTGCCATGATGAGATGCGCCGACGGTGTTATTTCGATGGCTGAGCCTCCGATGATGTCGGTGTTTTCGGAATCTGGGGTTATGTTCGGATCCGGACTAGTGTTGCTGTTTTCCCCCTGCCACACCACGGATGGCTTAAAAAGCCTTTCGAGAAAGATTTTAGGCGGGACGGGGCCGCGCTTAGCGCCGATACGAGCAAGAACGTCCGCCGCTTGATTACTCTCTCGAGCCACATGATGGAACTCGAGCGCCTCGAACTGAGCCGACATTTTTATGATGACATTACGATAAGCTGCCATCTTAGGATCTTTGGCATCGAAGTCTCCATTTATTTGAGATATTGCGAGGTTCGAGTCCCCGCGCACTTCCAGGTGTTGTATGCCCATGGAGACAACCATCCGGAGACCATGCAATAAGGCTTCGTATTCGGCTGCGTTGTTGGAGTCTGTGTATAGTATTTGGAGTACGTACTGAACGACATCTCCAGTAGGGGACATTAAAACGACGCCCGCTCCTAGCCCTGCCGGCATTTTGGATCCATCGAAGTACATAACCCAATTGGAATATGTGCCGTACTCTTTAGGGAGTTCGGCCTCTGTCCATTCGGCGACGAAGTTAGCCAATACTAGGGATTTGATAGCTCGACGTGGTTTGTATGTAATATCAAATGGAAGGAGCTCAATGGCCCATTTGGCAATCCGGCCCGTGGCATCGCGGTTGTTTATTATGTCGTTGAGTGGTACTTCGGAAGCCACCATAATCGAGCACTCCTGGAAGTAGTGACGGAGCTTTCGGGATGCCATGAAGACCGCGTATGCTATCTTTTGATAATGGGGGTACCAGGATTTGCATGGTGTAAGGACAGTGGATACGTAGTATACTGGCTTCTGAAGCGGGAATTTGTGTCCGTCCTGTTCTCGTTCAACGACGAGCACGACGCTCACCACTTGATGTGTTGCCGATATGTATGATAACATCGGTTCACCGGCGTATGGCGTGGCTAGGATTGGGTTGCTCGCCAGAAGGGTTTTCATTTCTTCCAGTCCGTCTGTCATTGCGTCCGTCCACTCGAAGTGATCGGTTCGCCATAGAAGGCGATAAAGTGGCAGTGCCTTTTCTCCCAATCTGGAGATAAAGCGGCTTAGAGCTGCCACGCAACCCGTGAGTTTTTGGACTTGTTTAAGGTCTGTTGGCGTAGCCAATTGTGACAGAGCTTGGATTTTGGCTGGATTTGCTTCAATTCCTCTGTTGGAAATGATGAAGCCCAGCAGTTTTCCAGCGGGGACGCCGAAAACGCACTTTTCCGGATTGAGCTTAATGTCATACGCGCGGAGGTTGTCGAATGTGAGACGTAAATCTTCTATTAGTGTCTCAACGTGCCTGATTTTGATGACGACATCGTCGACATAAGCTTTAACTGTCTTGCCGATCTGTTTCTCCAGGCATGTTTGAATCATGCATTGGTATGTGGCGCCGGCGTTCTTAAGCCTGAAGGGCATGGTGTTGAAGCAAAATGGCCCATATGGGGTAATGAATGCTATTGCAGCTTGATCGGACTCCTTCATTTTGATTTGATGGTATCCGGAATATGCATCAAGGAAACACAGTGAGTCGTGTCCTGCGGTAGCATCGATGATTTGATCGATGCGGGGGAGAGGGAAGGGATCTTTAGGGCAAGCCTTGTTGAGGTCTTTGAAATCGACGCACAGGCGCCAGGATTTGTCCTTGTTTGGTACCATCACCAAGTTTGCCAGCCAGTCCGGATGTTTTATTTCTCTAATGAATTCAGCCTCAATTAGCTTGGCTAACTCCTCTCCCATGGCTTGCCTTTTGGGTTCGGAAAAGCGCCGCAGTGCTTGTTTGACTGGTTTATACCCCTTTAATATATTGAGAATATGCTCGGCCAGTTTACGTGGGATTCCAGGCATATCGGAAGGGTGCCAGGCGAATATATCCCAGTTTTCGCGAAGGAAATCCCGTAGCGCGGCGTCGACCATTGGGTCTAGTTGTGCTCCAATAGATGCTGTCTTCTTGGGGTTCGTTGGGTGGACCTGGAATTTGACTATTTCTTCTGCCGGCTTGAAGGAGGTGGATTTGGGTCGTTTGTCTAAGATCACATCGTCCTTATCCACCGTAGAGCGCAGTGCGGTTAATTCTTCGGCCGCGAGGGCTTCAGATAATGCCTCAAGAGCCAGGGATGCGGTTCTGTTTTCGGCGCGGAGTGCTATGTCCGGATCACTAACAAGAGTGATTATGCCATTTGGTCCGGGCATTTTGAGCTTCATGTAACCGTAATGAGGTATAGCTTGGAAGCGTGTAAAAGCGTCCTGCCCCAGCAGGGCGTGGTATCCGCTGCTAAAAGGAGCCACTTGGAAGGTGATCTCTTCAGACCGATAATTCTCCGGTGTGCCGAATACCACGTCAAGTATGATTTTTCCCGCACACCGCGCCTCCCGACTAGGAATGATTCCTCGGAAGGTCATGCTGCTTTGCTTGATGCGACTCTTGTCTATTTCCATTTTGTGAAGTGTATCCTCATAGATGAGGTTTAGTCCGCTGCCACCGTCCATGAGGACCTTGGTGAGTCTAAAGCTATCCACGATGGAACTGAGGACTAATGCGGCTGGCGCTCGGACTGTCTTGTATTTCGGTTCGTCACCGGCATTAAAGGTTATAGCCGTGTCGTTCCAAGGGTTTATCGCGGCGATTTGACAGACTTCGGCGAGGTCGCGGAGTGCCCTTTTGCGCTTACTGTTTGAAGCGAATGTCTCAAAGACCGTCAATATTCTGGGGTCGTCGTCTTCTGGAGGGTTTTGCTCTGGGACATTTTTTGTAAGGATGTCCTCCCCGCTCTTGGCTACCTGCCGGAGCATCCAACATGCCCTAAGGTTGTGAGTTGGTATGGTGTCCGGTGTTGTGTGTATTTTGCATGGGCCATCAAGCCATCCCTCCAGAACGGTTCCATGCCGCGTAATGGATTTATGTTTCTTGGCTATTAGACTGGGTGTGTCACGGGAATGTGCCCTTTTCGCCTGGACCAGCGGCTGAGTTAGGACCTATGGACCCCAACAAGCTGCCTGATCCTTCCAAGCGCTTTCCATTGCGCTGTACTTCTGTACGATATTTGCCAAGTCAGCGAAGTGTAGTATACGGCGACGATTAATGGCATTGAGGATTCCTTCGTTCGTGCAATTGTTGCAGAACGCAAATATCGCGTCCTCGTCGCGGCAATATTTAACCTTATCCTTGACAAGGAGGAACCTGGCCCAGAAGTGGTGGACCGTTTCCTGAGACTGATGTTGTATGCTCATGAGAGCGCTTATGTCTGGGTGGGTGGGTGGAATTGAATTCGGACCCAGACCCAGTCGATGGTCCGGAGTTTGAAGGTTTTCCAGGATCGACAGTCCGGGCTCCGAAGTATCTTCTGGTTGCCTATGCCCGCCGTCCGATTCTATGTTCGGAAGGCCGGTCACCTCTTTTTGCTGGTGGGTGTCCGGACCTGCAGGGTCGGCGATCCGGACATAGTCCGTCTTTATTATAGGGGAAGAGTTGCCGTCTTGCTCCTCGACTACTGCTATCTGGTGAGTGACCGGTGGAGATTTGATTTCTCTTCGGTCGTGTTTAAGCCTGATTCGATCGTAATCTGCGGCGATTCCTAGGGCGGCGATGCGATCAAGGAGCTCGTTTAAAGACGAAAACTCCGCCGGATCCATCTGCTTGGAGTGTTTGGAGTCGATATGAAGGGGATTTTTGATGGCCCGAGAAGTCATCGTTGGCTTAACGGCCGAACGGGCGGTCATGGTAAAGCCGCCCAGCCGGAGGGTTTGGCCTGGGGCCAATTCTCCTCCGGCGGTGATATTGTGTTTAAAGACGAGGCGAGTCATCGATCCTGTCGTCGACGACATAGTGGAACTCTCAATGAAAGCACCAATGTCGGAGTCAAAACCGGCGGATCTCGGGTAGGGGGTCCCGAACTGTGCGTGTAAGGTCAATGGTAACAGGAGACAGGGGACGCGATGTTTACCCAGGTTCGGGCCCTCTCTATGGAGGTAATACCCTACTTCCTGCTTGATTGATCTTGATGAATATGATTATTACAAGAGTTGATCTACCACAAGATCGTAATGGCTAAACCCTAGAAGTCTGGCCTATATGACTATGGTAATGGATATCTCCCTTCCGGACTAAGTCCTCCGGTTTATATAGACACCGGGAGATCTAGGGTTACACAAGGTCGGTTACAGAGAAGGGAATATACATATCCAGTCGCCAAGCTTGCCTTCCATGCCAAGGAGAGTCCTATCCGTACACGGGTGCAGTCTTCGGTCTTCGTATCTTCACGGCCCACCAGTCCGGCCCATGGCTGACAGGCCGGACGCCCAAGGACCCCTTAGTCCAGGACTCCCTCACCCGTTCCGGCACCCTGCCGGAGGGGGGAATCATCTCCGATGGCCATCCTCATCATCCCGGCGGCCACCACGATGAGGTGGGAGTAGTCCACCCTCGGGGCTGAGGGTTTGTACCAGTAGCTATGTGTTTGATCTCTCTCTCTCTCTCTCTCGTGATCTATATCTCGGGCTTTGTTAATGTAGTCAGATCATATGATGTTTCTCCCCTCTGTACTCTTGTTATGATGAATTGAATCTTTACCCTTCAAAGTTTTGTCTTGTTGGATTGAATATTCAGAGATGAGAACACATGATATATGTCTTGCAATATGAATACTTGAGGTGACAATGAGGTATACTATTGATTCACTTCATATGTGTTATGGCATTCAACTCGCGGATTCCCGCGGTGATATTGGGGTAATCTATGCATAGGGGTTGATGCACGTTTTTCTCCGACGGAAAATTTGGGGTCTCTTTATAGGTCTTTGTGTGGATTGAGTATTATGAATATGAATTTGCTTTGGTGTTATTCTAGTACGAACTCTAGGATAGATCGAACGGAAAAATAGCTTTTTGTTATTTTAGTACGAACTCTTGAATAGATTGAACGGAAAGAATAGCTTTGAGGTATTTTCGTGCCCTACAAACAATTCCTATCTTTTGTTCTCCGCTAATAGGAACTCGGGAGTGATTCTTTATTGCACTTTGAGGGATAATCATATGATCCAACTATGTTAGCATTGTTGAGAGGTTGCACTAGTGAAAGTACGGATCCTTGGCCTCATTTTTAAGCATTGCAACACCATTTTTGTGCCCGTTTACTACTTGCTACCTTGCTGTTTTTATTTATTCAGATTATAAAAATATATTTCTAGCATCAATATTACACTTTTATCACCATCTCTTCGCTGAACTAGTGCACCTATACAATTTGCCATTGTATTGGGTGTGTTGGGGACACAAGAGATTTCTTGTATTTGGTTGCAGGGTTGTTCGACAGAGACCATCTTCAACGTACACCTCCCATGGATTGATAAACCTTAGGTCATCCACTTGAGGGAAAATTACTACTGTCCTACAAAACTCTACGCTTGGAGGCCCAACACGAGTCTACAAGAATAAAGTTGCGTAGTAGACATCAACCTCCAACTCAAAAATCCTGAAGGCCCCAACAAGCTGGTATCCTGCTCATAGACGTAACAACCACTGTCCAGATACTCACGTATTTCACGGTGCTTGTACACAGTGGGGGTTTTTGCAATATAACTTTTCCGGCTCATGTGTGCTAATGATCATCAGTCTTTTGCCGTTGTCTGATCGAGCGAGGAACCAGTTGTACTTTCCTATTTTTGGCAAAGGTGGTGTGATTACAAAGGGCTGTAACTGTAGGGACACTGCATCATATAAAAAAGGACAAGCATTGTTAATGTAAGATCAGCATTGTTCAAAGTATGAGTAGGATAATGCAAGAAACAACATTGATATGTCCCTGTTGGAACTGAGAGGAAAATACAGGGAAATGTATATTGGGTTCGAAAATATAGAAGTGCCATGCATGGTTATACTCATGTTATCTCGCAATCGATTCTTCACAGGAAACTACCATGTCATGCATGTTATGTAATCATGTTCTGTCCTCACAAACAAATTCTTCAAGGAAACTAACAGACCATGCATTGGTATATACTCATGTTCTGTGGGCAAAATTTTTGTGAGGATATTATTCTAGGCATTGATTGCTGAAGGGCGAATATAGGTATGTACACATGGTAAGCATTACAGGATTTCACTACTTCCAAATATAAAGTTCTCCGTATGCACATTTACTTCCCTAATGTATGGTTAGATGAAACCAACAGTGTGATGCATGTTTGTACATCATGAAAATGAGGAAACTAACATGGCTATTGATACACACTCATATTTAGTAGTATATAGATTACTATAAAATAAGGAGAATATCCATATCTTCCTAACCGTTTGATTATTCAAGGGTACAAATTGGCTGTAATGACATGGTCACAATCACATGAATTAACTCATTCCAAATATAGCTGATTTACGGCATCTCTAATACATTGCTATAGTTCTACTCAAATTCTGCTCAAACAGGGATATGCCAATCATCACAAAAAGTTCAAACAGTATCATGGCGTTATCATTAACATCAGACGAAAACAACTTACATGCGCCGTCCCAGCAATACGTGGTGCCATCTGCTTTGTCGATTGAGTAGATGATGCCATTGTGTTGAATAGCATCACAGAATTGTGTACCAGCTTTGACGATCCACCGCGAGCTGAGTTGTCTCCAGCTAAAGAAGGCACCGGCATAAAGATAGGCGAGTCCATGGTCGAACAAGGCAATTAGCTTGAAGTCTGCATAATCCGCATGTCGTGTGGGCACTTGGTAGATTACAATCTTCTGCAAAACAAGGTCCGTCCAACTGACGTGGTAATCTAGATGACTTGGACCGCGACGGTAAAACCCTATATAATCCAATGGAGGAAGGATAATCTCATGGGAGGTCTAGAAAAGTTCACGAGCACCAACTTTCTCCCGTCTTCTCTGATGCCAGCCATCCAATGGGAGTTCATGCCAATCCAGTACATACCTGCCAAGAAGGTTCAGGCGATGGTGATAGGATCGAAGTCGAGGGAAATGATGTATGACGACCCAGTACATACCTGCAAAGAAGTTTTGGCTAATGGAGGTCGAATTGAAGTCGAGGGGCATCATGTACGCCTCCGTATCATGGTGAGCAAATCTCGCAAGACTAGATAGCAGCAAGCAGGGTGTCTTGAAAAGCTTAGGCCTCGCTTTGACGATGGCTGTGTGCATGTCCCTCGAGCATGCAGCCAGCCGCACGACGCTCAACATATGCATACACGAACAACAGAGGTCGAGGATGTCACTGGGGATATTGCTCCAATTGCGGCTCATATGGATGCTGCGCGGTTCACGTTCGGCCATGGTGGAGTTTGGAAGGTGGAGTTTTTGGGGGATTGATTTACAGGGGAGAAGGCTCTCGGTGCTGGAGAAGCTAGCGAGGGAATAATGGTACTGGGGGAGGCGAGCGAGGTGAGGGTATGCGGGGGCACAGTGAGATGATGAAGAGTGTCCTCAGGATCTCCGGCGAGACGGAGATGGAGATGGAGTGGTACTAGGGCAGAGGGAGACGAGGCGAGGCATGGTATACAGCGGCGGTGATAGTGACTGCATAATGCACAAGGTGAGGCTGACTTTGGTAACCCGAACACGCCGCCTGGACTAGTGTCACCTCGGGGGCAGGGTCTTGTCACTTCACTGTGAGGACCGGATGAATAATATTTCGACTATCAAGTGTACCACAGTTGTACTACTACTAGTAGGAACATACGGAGTAGTACTGTATAGCGGAAATAGGTCTCCCGTGCTAGCATCCCTCTGGGTTCACTTCATCCTCCAGGTATCATCCATATTGGAGCAGAACCAAATTCTCGTGCATGCGGAAGCGTGAAGAAGGGCTTTTTTCTTTTTTGAGGATTGATACTTCTCCAACGTATCTATAACTTATGAAGTATTCATGCTGTTATTTCATCATTCTTGGGTGTTTTACAATCATTTTATAGCAACTTTATATCATTTTTTGGGACTAACCTATTGACCCAGTGCCCAGTGCCAGTTGCTGTTTTTTGCTTGTTTTTTACATCGCAGGAAATCAATACCAAACGGAGTCCAAATGCAACGAAACTCCACGGTGATTTTTTATGGACCAGAACACACCCATTGGGCCAGAGCAGCACCTGGGGGGTGCCCCGAGGGGGGCACAACCCACCTGGGCGCCCCAGGCCCACCTGGCGCGCCCAGGTGGGTTGTGCCCACCTCGGTGGCCTCCCGTACCCCTTCTTTGCACTATAAATTCCCAAATATTCCGAAACCCATCGGGGTTAACCTAGATCAGAAGTTCTGCCGCCGCAGGCCTCTGTAGCCATCCAAACCAATCTAGACCCATTCCGGCACCCTGCCGGAGGGGGGAATCATCTCCGGTGGCCATCTTCATCATCCTGGCGGCCACCACGATGAGGAGGGAGTAGTCCACCCTCGGGGCTGAGGGTTTGTACCAGTAGCTATGGGTTTAATCTCTCTCTCTCTCATGATCTATATCATGGGCTTTGTTAATATAGTCGGATCATATGATGTTTCTCCCCTCTATACTCTTGTTATGATGAATTGAATCTTTGCCCTTCAAAGTTTTGTCTTGTCGGACTGAATATTCAGAGATGAGAACACATGATATATGTCTTGCAATATGAATACTTGTGGTGACAATGGGGTATCGTATTGATTCACTTGATATGTGTTATGGCATTCAACTCGCGGATTCCCGCGGTGATATTGGGGTAATCTATGCATAGGGGTTGATGCACGTTTTTACTATCTTTTCTCCGACGGAAACTTTGGGGTCTCCTTGTAGTTCTTTGTGTGGATTGAGTATTATGAATATGTATTTGCTTTGGTGTTATTCTAGTACGAACTCTTGATTAGATCGATCGGGAAGAATAGCTTGTGTTATTCTAGTACGAACTTTAGGATAGATGATCGGAAAGAATAGCTTTGAGGTGGCTTCGTACCCTACAAACAATTTCTATCTTTTTTCTCCACTAATAGGAACTCGGGAGTGATTCTTTGCTGCACTTTGAGGGATAATCATATGATCCAACTATGTTAGCATTGTTGAGAGATTGCATTAGCGGAAGTACGGACCCTAGACCTTGTTTTCAAGCATTGCAACACCGTTTTTGTGCCCGTTTACTATTTGCTACCTTGATGTTTTTATTTATTCAGATTATAAAAATATATTTCTACCATCCATATTACACTTTTATCACCATCTCTTCGCCGAACTAGTGCACCTATACAATTTTCCATTGTATTAGGTGTGTTGGGGACACAAGAGATTTCTTGTATTTGGTTGCAGGGTTGTTTGAGAGAGACCATCTTCATCCTACACCTCCCACGGATTGATAAACCTTAGGTCATCCACTTGAGGGAAAATTGCTACTGTCCTACAAAACGCTGCGCTTGGAGGCCCAACACAAGTCTACAAGAATAAAGTTGCGTAGTAGACATCAAGCTCTTTTCTGGTGCCGTTGCCGGGGAGGTTAGGAAAGCGGCACTCACATCCCGTCAACGAAGCTCTTTTCTGGCGCCGTTGCCAGGGAGGTGAGTGCTTGAAGGTATATCTTTCGATCTTGCAATTGAATCTTTAAGTTTCTTGTTTTATCACTAGTTTGGTTTATAAAAGAAAACTACATAAAAATGGAACATCATATTATTGATCATCTTTATAATATCTTTCTTGAAAATGATGGATCAGAAAATTGTGCTCAATTGTTAGAAGAAGAAGTCAATAAAATGCTTGGCACAAAATATGTGAATGATGATCATGATTGCAATGTTGTTAGTATGCATTCTTTGAATATCCAAAATGCTAATGATGATTGCACTAGTCATGACAAAAATGTTTCTTATAAGCATGTCACTTTTTGTGGAGGGAATTGGGAGTGCCTTTACACACCAAAAAGGGAAGATAGATTTTGTAAGAAGCATAAATATATGGAAACGAAAATGTTGCAAGAGAGGCTAGATGATTGTGCTGAAAGGTTTAATTTTTTCCTCCAGCCTTGTGAACTTTGCAATGAACATGGTCATTTAAATCTTCAATGCAGATTCTTTCATGATCAAATAGTGTCCAAAAAATGTGATAACTTGATGACCCTTGATCATCATAAAGAGCTTCATCTTCTTTTGGGGCATGAGGAAATGAAACGCATAACTGAGGGTATTCCAAAATGTAATCTCGAGAGATTTCTTGATTTTGATCTAGAAGAAATTTTTATGTTTTGTGCGGTAAATTGCATTGAGAATCCTTATATTGCCAACTATCTAAAGTCAAGAAAACAAATAGAATATGAAAAGAGTACTAATGAAAGGGAAAATGTTTCCCAAAACCCTCCTAGTGTTTATTATGATGAATCAGGTAACGAGGAGGAGCTTCCTATCCAACCAATCTCATCAATAAGAAGCTTGAAAAGATTAATTAAACCCACACATGATGTGGTGAAGAAGAAGAAAAGAAGAAAGAAGAGAGGTAAAAAGGTATCTCTCCCAAATAATGTTGCTCCTATTATTGTTGTGCCTCATGAAAATGAATCAAAAATAATTTTGGAAGATGATACTCTTGATGATGATTTTGTTATGCCTATTGCTTGTTGTGATGATTATGATTGGGAAGATAATGATACTTATTATAATATTGGAAATCTTTTTGGCACGAACTTGGGAAATTATGATGATATCAATTGTTATACCGTTGGTGCCATTCATACTATTAATGATGAGAATGATTATGGTTATGATATGCCAAGCCACAAGCTTGGGGATGCTATGCTTGATGAGAATGCCATGTTTGAGAATTTATTTGCTGCAATTAATGTTTGTCCCAAGCTTGGGGAGGCTATGTTTAATGAAGATGATATTTTTTCCCCCTACTTTGAATGATCAAACTTATTTTGATGATAGCATGCCTCCTATTTACGATGATTACATTGATAAAAGTGGGTTTGGAAGAGTGTCAACTCTAGGTAGTAGTGATCCCACTATTATGGAGGGTGTTGAATCTTATTACAATATTGATGAAAGTGGATTTGGAGAGGTCATGACATTACTTAGTGATATATCCACTATTTTGGAAGAGGCTTCAATTGACTATGGCAATAAAGTTGCTTTCTATGATGATTATTATGATGACATGTATGCCATAGGGAGTAATGAATTTTCTATGCTTGTGGACCATGAAAAGAATGTTTTATCTGATGGTTATATTGATGAATCTATTCATGATGCTATTGAAATTTATTATGAGAGAGAAACTTATGCTTCATGATGCTCTTGTTATGTTTCAATTCTTATCTTGTATGCGAGCATCATTGAAATCATCATGCCTAACTTAAAAGGCATTAAAGAAAAGCGCTTGTTGGGAGACAACCCAACACTTTTACCTACTGTTTTTGTGTGTTCAAATGATTATGATACTGTATTAATCATGTTTTATTGTTCTTGTTTCAATAAAGTGCCAAGTAAAGCCTTTGGGATCATGATGGGTGATAGTTGATTCGACCCTGCTGAAAAACAGAAACTTTTGCGCTCACAAAAACAAGTCTCATTTTTAACAGAAGAGTGGTTTTGAGTTGATTCTTTCTGCACGAGTTCAATATACAAATTTCTCACGTGGTACAGTTTTTTTCATAATTTTTGGAGTACCAGAAGTATGGTTTGAGTACAGATTACTGCAGACTGTTCTGTTTTTGACAAATTCTGTTTTCAATACATAGTTTGCTTGCTTTCTAGTTTCTATGGCTTATATTGCTCAATATATATTGTAGAAATGATATGATACAGTAGGATTTGTGTGAGAACAATTATTAATCTTGTCTTTGGCAGTACCAAAAGTGGAATGGTTTGCTCTTTATCATACTAACCTATCTCACAAAGTTCCGTTAAGTTTTGTGTGATTGAAGTTTTCAAGTTTTGGGTGAGATATCGATATAAGGCGAATAAGGAGTGACAAGACCCTAAGCTGGATAGCCCAAGGCACCCCAAGGTAACATTCAAGGAATATACAAGCAACTAAGCTCGGGGATGCCCCGGAAGGCATCCCCTCTTTCGTCTCCAACATTATCGGTAACCTCACTTGGAGCTATGTTTTCATTCATCACATGATATGTGTTTTGCTTGGAGCATCAATTTATTTTGTTAGGATTTGATTGCTGTTATTTAAAATAATGTTTAGCATCTTTTATTTAAATAAAAGTGTCATTGATAGCCTTTGCCATGCTTATTCTACAAGTCTACATGTTGCTGTTTGAAAACAGAAAGTTTACCGCTGTTGCAAAAATTCCCTAGAAAAGTCAGAATGTGATAAAATGTTGAAACTTTTTGCATAACAAGATCTGATAAATTTTCTACAGTGTGGTAGAATTTCATAATGTTTGGAGTTGAATAAGTATTGATACTCTTGCATTCTTTACAAACTGTTCTGTTTTGGCAGATTGCTGTTATGTTTGCATTGTTTGCATATGCTTGCTTGTTTAATGATTCTATTTGAGGATAGGAGTATTAAATATGCAGAGGCATTTAGTATGCAATGTTGAATAATAATTTTAGTGATTTTCTTCAGTAGAGAATGATAAGGTTCTTGCATTGGTTTATACTAACTTATCCCACTTGTTCTTGTTGAGTTTTGTGTGGATGAAGCTTTTGAGATTTAGGAAAACCGTGATATGAGAGGAATTAAGGAGACACAAAAGCTCAAGCTTGGGGATGCCCAAGGCATCCCGAGATAATATTTCAAGAAGTCTCAAGCATCTAAGCTTGGGGATGCCCCGGTAGGCATCCCACCTTTCTTGCTTGAACAATTATCGGTAAGTATCGGTTCAGCCTAAGTTTTTGCTTCTTCACATGATGTGTGCTATCCTTGAAATGTCATTTTGTTTTGTTTTGCTTGCTGTTTTGATAAATTACTTAGATCTGAAAGTTTTTAAATAAGAGAGAGTCCTCAAATAGCTACCTATTTACTGAACTACTCGCATGATCTTCACTTATATCTTTTTGAAGTAGTTTGTCATTTACTCTTGTGCTTCACTTTTATCTTATGAGTAAATTGTTGAATAAATTGAATGTCATGAAGTTGAAATCATATCATGCCTAGTGGTAGCTTCACATTGGTTTAGAAAGTGAAATCTTTTGAGGCTTGACAATCACAATATTGGTCATACAAGCAAGTCACGAATAATTTATTCGACGTATCCCTTCTTTGCACTATAAATTCCCAAATATTCCGAAACCCATCAGGGTTAACCTAGATCAGAAGTTCCGCCGCCGCAGGCCTCTGTAGCCACCGAAAACCAATCTAGACCCGTTTCAGCACCCTGCCAGAGGGGGGAATCATCTCCGGTGGCCATCTTCATCATCCCGGCGGCCACCACGATGTGGAGGGAGTAGTCCACCCTTGGGGCTGAGGGTTTGTACCAGTAGCTATGTGTTTAATATCTCTCTCTCTCTCTCGTGATCTATATCATGGGTTTTATTAATATAGTCGGATCATATGATGTTTCTCCCCTCTATACTCTTGTTATGATGAATTGAATCTTTTCCCTTCAAAGTTTTTGTCTTGTCGGATTGAATATTCAGAGATGAGAACACATGATCTATGTCTTGCAATATGAATACTTGTGGTGACAATGGGGTATCGTATTGATTCACTTGATATGTGTTATGGCATTCAACTCGCGGATTCCCGCGGTGATATTGGGGTAATCTATGCATAGGGGTTGATGCACGTTTTTACTATCTTTTCTCCGACGGAAACTTTGGGGTCTCCTTGTAGTTCTTTGTGTGGATTGAGTATTATGAATATGTATTTGCTTTGGTGTTATTCTAGTACGAACTCTTGATTAGATCGATCGGGAAGAATCGCTTGTGTTATTCTAGTACGAACTTTAGGATAGATTGATCGGAAAGAATAGCTTTGAGGTGGCTTCGTACCCTACAAACAATTTCTATCTTTTGTTCTCCACTAATAGGAACTCGGGAGTGATTCTTTGCTGCACTTTGAGGGATAATCATATGATCCAACTATGTTAGCATTGTTGAGAGATTGCACTAGTGAAAGTACGGACCCTAGGCCTTGGTTTCAAGCATTGCAACACCGTTTTTTTGCCCGTTTACTATTTGCTACCTTGCTGTTTTTATTTATTCAGATTATAAAAATATATTTCTACCATCCATATTACACTTTCATCACCATCTCTTCGCCGAACTAGTGCACCAATACAATTTTCCATTGTATTAGGTGTGTTTGGGGACACAAGAGATTTCTTGTATTTGGTTGCAGGGTTGTTTGAGAGAGACCATCTTCATCCTACACTTGCCACGGATTGATAAACCTTAGGTCATCCACTTGAGGGAAAATTGCTACCGTCCTACAAAACTCTGCGCTTGGAGGCCCAACACGAGTCTACAAGAATAAAGTTGCATAGTAGACATCAAGGATAACTGCATATTCTTAACCAGAGAATGTTGTGTCTCCCACGTATGCGCCAATATCCATCCGAACCAGCTACGACACATTTTTTATATATCTATTTGCATAGGTCCCACCTGTTAGGAGGGGTATAGAAATAAAAAGGAATCATAAAATGTCTCTCCACGGTGATTCGAAAGAGTGACCTCAACTAGCCAGTGGCACATGTAGCGCTAGAAGGATGGGCACATACATGGACATGTACCACTCCTCAGTCTACCCGCATAGCCTTTTCGTTTAGTCTACCTAGCCGTCTAATCAACTGCCTGCAGGCCACTTCTCCCATTTACTTCTCCACCGGGAACCGATTTTCCTCGGCTTCTTCACCTCTCCTTCATCTTCATTTGCATCCAAACCCCGCTGCATTCACATTGTTTTAACCTCTTCACATACTCTTGGAGTAATTCCGAAGCCCCTTTAAATAATCATCTTCTTCTGTTAGACTAGCCATCTAATCCTAATTCTCCAAACCATAGCCCTCCGGTCCAGCGGTTCCAAATGGCGAAAGAGATCCAGATGCATGTTTTTAGCGTCCAACATGTCCTCATCGAAGGCTCGTTGGGCATAGTTGCCACCGTCACCGACCACCCAAGGGTTGTTCGGAAGTGGATAAACAATGTATCCAACTCCCTCCAAAAGGTGATGAAGGTCATCGGTCTCGACGCAGAGTACACGGAGTGTGCCACTGGGAAGATCCAACGCGCCGCCGTCCTTCAGCTGTGCCTCGAAGATGATGTTTTGGTGTACCACATCATACACGCGCCCTCCATACCAGGTGAGCTCCATGATTTCTTATCTCGGGAGGATATATACTTCTGTGGGGCAGCCATCGAAGGGGACAAACAGAAGCTGGCGCCGTACAACCTTGATTTTAAAAGCATCGCTGACCTACAAACCAGAATCAAAATTCTGTAGAAGATTGTGATAAACAGACACCATCCCTATTCGACGTAGCAAATTTTGTGCTCGGAACAAATCTTCAGAAGGGTGACGAGACGCTGGCATTAAGGTCATCTGGATGGGAGAATTATCCCTTGACGTACGAGCGGATAAAATATGCTGCCTTCGATGCCCGTGTGAGTTTCGAGATAGCTGCAAGGTCCAAAGAGCTTGTTGCGAAGCCGTCTCCCACAGAAAATGAGAACAACAACAACAACAACAACAACAACAAGAAGCTGCACCAGCAGCAGGGCATTATGGATGGATGAACTATTTCCTCTCTTGTAAAAAAATATTTCCTCTCTCTGTATATTGATATAGATGAACTATTTCGATGGTGTGCATGTCTTTGGAACAAGAAATAGCGTAGGTCCGCTTGACTATAAGGAACTATTTATCTGCCTAGCATTCTCTACTACTGCATCCAATGATCGGTATGGAATGCATGTGTCAGTAGACATGACAGCTTGTCCATGGAAGTTGAACTACGGTGACCATCACGGTTCATACACTGCCCCTCGCAATTCCCACGACGCCGCTCCAACCCATGGCACCACGTCCCCCGACGTGCGCCTCACCCCTCTCGGCCACACCGCCCCTCTGCCTTTGTGTGCATGACATGTGGGCTAGCTGAAATGCGGCGAGCATCAAGTTTCTACCATAGCCACATGTGATTCCCACGACGCCACTTGAACCCATGACACCACACGTCCCCCGACCTGCGGCTCACCCCTCTCGGCCCCACCGCCCCTCTGCCTTCAGGAGCATGACATGTGGACCAGCCACCTATCGGGTCCACATGTTATTGACTCAAAGGCAGGTGTAGTAAGGTGCTGAAGCTCAGTCCCGTGGGCCCCGAGAGGGAAATGTAACTCCTGCGCCAGGCGTTGTGGTGCTATCGCTGCACGAACTTGTGCCAAACTCGATATTTTTTCTTACTAGCAAGATGCCCGTGCATTGGACGGAACATCAAGATGCATTTGTATGACTAGTTTATCTTGTGAGAGAAAAGGATGAATGAGGGAAGGCCTTATTTGCAAATGTGGAGAGGGGTGTGGGTATCTTTTTGCAAAATTGCCATAGTTTCCTTCCATGGACATCTAGGGGGCTGTTTGGATTGTGACTATGTTTGCCATATATTGCCACACTATGGGGTTGTTTGGATTATGACTATGTTTTCCTTATGTTGTCACATTACTTTTTGCCACACTTGCCACACTTGCCTAACTTGAGTCGCTCAAATTGCTAGACACACTTTGGCTTGCCTAAGGGAATCTTGCCACACTCTTTGTGTCTATGACATGTGGGGTTCACTTCTCATAAATAATTCTTGCCTTAGGTGTGGCTAGAACCACACACCCACCTAACTTGATCAAACTTGTCTAAGGTGAGGTGTCGCAAAGTGTGGAAAGATGTGGCTAGAAACCAAACAACCCCCTACGCCTCATAACACCCCGACGTCCAGCTGTGGCACCCTCGCCACGGCCAGGCCACCACCAGCCGGTTCAACGCGAATGAGTGAGTCGCGAACGCCGCCGCGACAACGACCAGCTGGGCATCTCAAACCACACCGATGCCGCTTCCCCGTAGCTAACCTATGCTGGCACGTGGCCACACGCCGTTGAGCCGCGCGTCAACGTACGACGGCAGGAATGCCTCCAGGCTCACTGGCTCAACTACGTCGAGTATATCATGTTCGCAAACCGGTATCCGTTGCGCAGGTTGCTCCTGCCCACAAGCACACGCATATACATATCCAGCATTCCAGCCTTGTCACTGAGTGGTACATCCTCAGGACGGTGCAAGCGGTCGGAATCTCGAGCCCAAGTCGAGCTATGTGCCCCGGGTAGATCACTGGCTCCCACCTGGCCATCGTTGCCGTCACACCAATGACGTTCGGGAGCAACACCTTGCCGCTCATCCGGAGCGCGAGCTAGTAGATGTCGTGCGGCACGTCACAATAGTCAAGCACCTCAACATGCATTTGCCGGGCAGAGACTTTTCTTGGCCACAAGATCCATGCTCTCGTCCTAGATCGGTGTGGTACTGCAGTCGAACATGCGGGTAAAATACTACGGGAGAAGCTGCATGTGCATGGCCCAGACGCCGATGTTGGCACGGAGGAGGTGGTACTCGCTGGCGCCGCATCATGCTACATGGCTTAGGCAGGCACCTGTTGCGACGCTCTAGCGTTGGCACCGACATTGTCAACGCAACTGATGATCTGGAGGAGGATGAGCAGGAAAGGAAAGGGTCTTGCATGCGTGTATAGATTCATGCAGGAAATTATTTCATGGAAATACGACCTTTGTTTACCTTTCTTTGAGGCTATAGATGACCCACACGAGGAAATCTATTATAACCGTTGGATGAAAATTAGTGGTGTGGGAGTACGGATCAGAGCATGGGAGGGGAGCAGGCAAGCCTCGTCCGCTGACCTGCGCCTCACCCCTCTCGGTCCCACCGCCGCTCTGCTTTCATGAGAATGACATGTGGGCCAGCCGCAGTTAAGGTCCACATGTCATTGACTCATAGGCTGGTGCACTAAGCCACTGAAGCTCGGTCCCGTGGGCCCCGAGAGGGAAATTTAACACATGTACCAAGCCTTGTGGTGCTCCCGCAGTACGAACTCCCGACAAAACCAGAATTTGTTTCTTACTACTACCAATGTGCCGGCCCGTGCGTTGCAATGGATCCAAAGTATCTATTTAGTGGAGTGCACTCTAAACACATTATCTATTTATTTTTCTCTAGCCTTTCCTAGCCATGGAACCAAGCCACATAAGCTTCATGGGTGCCCCACATCATATTATTCATACTATGTTGACTGAAAAAAGATAAATCACCCAAAACAAGATCTTCCTATTTTTTGTTCCTACGATGCTGTGCCGTGCATGTACCTAGTTGTATAGTGGTAGTAGCTGTAGTACAAACTTCGTAGTAGGAGTAATAGTACGGAGTGCTCCTACTCTATCAACGAGCCCCATCTAACACCAAATTTCTTGGCTTCCGTGCTATAGCTAGATCTTCCCCTCCTCGTTTCTATTTTCCAATGCGGCAGGCGGGGTGCGGTTTGCCGATAGTCGATTTGCTCAACTGCGGTCCCACATGAAAGTGAAAATGCTAGGCAACACACCTTCCCTAGCTATGTGGCATGTTGTACGGGCCGTGGAGTACTCCCGATTCCCGGGCGTGTGGGGGGTGCGACGCGAACACGGCATGCCTTTTTCTTTTACTAGCAATGTGCCCGTGTGTTGCGACGGATCCAAAGTAGAATAGTAATTGTTCACAAACTTGAAAGAAAACACTCTTGTTTTGATATACATATATACCACTAAAAATATATTACTTTTCACTCAAAATATATTTCTCAGGCTATTTTGATGAGGTGAGGGAGGGATGTGGTAGCTTTCAAGATAATAAGGGGTTTTATGCAAATTGGAGCAGAGAAGTGGGCTATTGTTGCAAAAATGCCACAACTTACCTCACAACCGTTAGATGCAGATCTCTAATGGTCAGAAATGATGGATGGCAGACACACCACCATCACCAACTGAGTCTTTTATAGGAGTAGAGAAACATGTATAAATTGTAACATTTAGTTCTGCTCCTTGGCATGATCGATAGATAGAAATAACGATTGGAAACACTATGGCGAGGCTTTTTCCGCCAGATAAGCAGGGTAGTAGCTAGGTTGGCACATCATCGGTTTGGTCACATGCGGTCCGACATGTTGTAGTGTTTCTAGCAAGATGCCCGTGTGTTGCACGAAGTTGATGGAAAAGGTAAGCACAACTTGTAAATTGACGGATGGAGTACTAGTTATAGTGACACATATAATTGCCTCCAAATGTGAGCAAAGGGATCTCACATGTCTGTATTGACTGGAAAGAGAATGCAATAGCGCAATAAAAATTAAGGCCATGATGATGCAATCGCAGTGGTGGTTACAGGAGGCAAGAAGAAAGATGCATCCATCAACGTACGACCTCCTCCTCCTTGACTCAGTGTACCAGGACATCGACCGGCGGCTTAGGAGCGGCGGTTTTTGTGGCGAGGTCAAGGTGCTTCTCAACAATTGCGTCCAATGCTTCCAACCGATTGACGAAGGCCAACATCGCAGCGTCCTAACCGGCCTTGTAGATACCTATGTACACAACTTCCTCGTACACGTGGATGTGTAGGTTGATGAATTCTCGCAGGGCGAGGCGCCTCGCGGCGAGTGCGACCTCCAGGTGGACATTATTCATTGCGTCAGCGGGCAGTCGCAGGGCCACCAGTGCTTGAAAGAGGTTCTCGCCATGGAGGCCGATTGGGTGGCAGGCAATGAGGAGCCTGGGTGCGCGGGCTGGAGGAGTACGGCGATGTCGTCCGCGAGCTTCTTGATGACAATGAACTTTTTGATGGTGGCAACGATCATCTGGTCCAACTGAGAGTCATAGCTGGCATTGACAATGCTCATGAACCAGCCAGTCGCCAACACCGTCTGGAGACGATCCTCGGCGCCATGCCACAGGCCGGCGTCATGGACCATCTAGCACAACCGCTGGCCACTCGCGCGCATTGCCTCCATGGGTCTGGAGTGAGCACTTTTGCGCTTAGTGTAGGTGCTTAGGTGCGTACAATGTGGTAGATGCATTGGAATGGAGGGGCGCCTTTATATGAGTGCAAACTGCGTTGCCTTCACATCGTGCTGCCTCTTTTCCTCGTCCTCCTCCCATTACTTCCCTCATGCATTAAGGATGCTAATTGAAGGAGGATGCATCATTGGCCGTTCAACATTTCGGGAACCGCTACCCTCTCCCTCGTCTGCATTAAAGCCGTATCGGGAACTGTTCTGGCTACCAAATTGAATAGTACTGCACCGCCCGCTACACGCCCAGCAGAACACACCTCCTCCCCTCCATCAAACGCCTCCGTTAAACCCGCATGCAAACCGAGAAACCTACTCCGGCCACACGTCCGTTCATGAGCGGGCCGGAATTAAACGCAACGCTGGCCGAGCTCCTCCCGTCCGCCCTCAGTTTAAATGAGGCCAGACGCCGACCAAGCTCCTACCGTCCGCCCTCTATTTAAACGAGGCCAGACAGATAGCGGGCAAGAATCGCACCCTCCGTCGCCCCCCATATCCTCCTTCACCATTTTCTCCACTCTTCCGATGGCTTCTGAGGAGCCGTTCTCTGGCATACTACCCGGCTGGGTGGCCCGTCGAGCCCTCCGGATACGAGCGAGGCCGCTCGGTGCTTCACCATCCTCGCTTGGCCCGACGGAGCCAGTTGCCGCCCCAAGCCAGCACATGGTTCAGCAACTCGCTGCTCCAGTTCAGCTCAATGAGGAGTGGCGAGTTGCTCCACGCCGGCACGGCGGCGAGCACGGCGGCACGGGCGTCGTCGCTGCCGCGTCGTACCGTGCCACCAGTGTCTGCGGTGGCCGTGCCTCATGTGTCTGTGGGTGCGCTTCCCGTGCCCGCGGTAGCACCATGCAGGTAGAGACAGAAGCCGGGTGCGTGGAGAG
Organism: Triticum aestivum; assembly: GCF_018294505.1. NCBI lineage: Eukaryota > Viridiplantae > Streptophyta > Magnoliopsida > Poales > Poaceae > Triticum > Triticum aestivum. The sequence goes on from NC_057811.1 coordinate 393,930,931, forward strand.
CGACGAGTCGGTGGCCAGCTTCTCTGTGTCCGCCGCCATCATCGAGGAGAAGTAAAACACAAGATTCAAATTCATCAAACAACCACTGTAGCTATCATGTACATCCACCATTGTTAGTCTTGCATTCAAATTCATTAGTCTTGGATGATTTAAGGTTCTATTATGAAGTAATATATGTAATATTCATATATGAATTCAACGGGTACGCAATTTATGAAATGGATGCTATGTAATCATATGAGGTAACACTTTTAAGTAGCGGACTAAAATATCCATTTCTTTTTCTGCGCCTGTACAATAACACGTCAATGCATTATGTTTAAAGTAAATAACCGATGGCACTAAATTATATATTTACACGAGAAATACATAGGCTGAGCGTTTGATCCTTTTTTTGTGAACGCGCCTCTACACCCGTACGATTGGCCGCGCCCGTGTTAGCGTCCAAGTTATCAGTGCATCATCCCGAGTCATTGTCTTTTTTCTGGGGTGGACTTCACACCAGTTATTAACTACTGACGTGTGCCCTGTGTACACAGTCTCGCATGACCTTCCCTCTAGCACTGTCCAAAATTAGTTGAAACTGGATACGAACGATCCCGCGGGAGGCAAAATCTCCCGCCTCCTTCTAAAATTTCCACCACCTAGTCTTTAGCATGCAAAATTCCCGTTTTGTCCTTGGTGCACGGAGAACAATAGTTACAATACGGCCCTCATTTACATAATAGGTCGGGGCTGTGTTGGTAACTTCCTATTCCCCCCACCACATGGCACCCCCATTTCCTCTCCACCTCCCGCAAAAAGACTAACTCCACAGCACCAGAGCATCTTACATCACGACGCCCGTACTTCATCGGCCTTTCTACCCTCCCTCTCGAAACCCTAGACTGCTCATCCACCGGCATACCAGAGCCCATTCACTGCCAACGGCGTCCACCTCGCCGGATCTGCTTCTGCGGCCGCATCTACCCCTCCCACCTCCCTTAGAAACAAGTAGACTGCTCATCCACCACTGTACCACAACCCATTTAGTCCTGGCCTTGTCCACAGCGCCGGATCTGCTTCGCCGGTACTCTCGTCAACCGCAGCGCATCTGCAGCGACTCCTTCGTACTCCCCACCGGAGACGCTTCGTCCACACCCCGGAGCCGCCCCACCGACGCCCCCGTCGACGGCCTCTGATCCTCTTCACCGACACCTTCCTCAACCCTACCGGAGCTGCTTCGCCGACACCATCGTCAACCCTACCGGAGTAGCTTCGCCTATACCATTATCAACCCTACCGGGGCCGCTTTGCCAACGCACAAGTCCATGGCCTCAGATCCGCTTCGTAGCACCCTCGTCCAACCTACCGGAGCAGCTTCTGACGCCCCATCCACGGCCGCAGATCCACATCGTCGACACCATCCTGAACCCAACCAACGAAGGAGCTTCACCGACGCCCTCGTCCATGGCCTCAGATCCGCTTCGCCCACACCGTAGTCCACCCTACTGGAGCCGCTCCACAAACACCCAATTCGACGGTTCTAGATCTCCTTACCGGACCCTGACAGCCAGCGCAACGTCATCACCCTTGACGTTTCTAACCTGATTCCCACCGTCTGGCAAGATGCCAAGCACCCACCACGGCCTAGGTACTTGTCACCTTTAAACCCGTCCAGCATCACCTACCCGATGTACTTCAAATATACTAACAGGTCGCTGTTACATGTTATGCAGCTGGAAAAAACTACAAGGACGATGTTTCTTCTGGATCTAACAACTTGGCCAACCAAGATCCTGGACTGAAGCATTGCTATGATCTTGTAAGTGCGTCTCTCTCTTGTATTGTCATGTGCCTGCCAGCGTGCTTTGCTAGGATTTTCGACCAGTAATCCCTTTGTGCAGACAATGATTTCCACTACTGGCTGCTAAATTAGATATGTAGATGTCATACATGATACTCCATCCGTTCCTAAATATAAGTCTTTCTAGAGGTTCCACTATAGGCTACATACAGAGCAAAATGAGTGAATCTACACTCGAAAATGCATCTATATACATCTGTATGTGGTCCATACTGGAATCTCTACAAAGACATATATTTAGGAGCAGAGGTAGTACATTACACAAAATCATAGGTGGCATGTAGGAATTCCACTGCACTAGATTAGGCTCCCTTAGAGTGCCTGCTAGTCCAGCACACAGATTCATGGCTAGTTTATGCCACGCACACAATTGTTAATGGGTGGTTTAAATATGCGCAAGGGATATGCAATGTATTATCATGTATAGATATCTCAAATTAGCCGTGTCAACTTGCAGATAGGGTTACGCAATGAAAAAGTACAATGTGTTTGTGGCAATTTCATGGAACATCACAAAAAAGGAGAGGCAGCGGTGAGCCTATATAGTGTGCTATGGTAGGTCACTCTGGCCCAGTTCTTTTGCAAGATTCTCCCAGAATCTGCCCCACTCTAGCTTCTCCTAGAATCTTTGACCCCCTTTTGTTTTACAATCCTACCTAATTAGACCCTAACTAGATAGGATTGTAAAGCAAATGGGGCTCAAAGATTCTGGGAGAATCTGGGTAGGGGTCAAATTCTGGGAGAATCCGGCAAAAGAACTGGGCCTCCATTGCAATCATCGTGACATGTTATTTGTATGTCAGTTCTATTGGCCAAGTTTCTTAGGGACAGTTATTTTGAGTTATCCTAAGAAAATAAGCACCTTTGAATATAAGCTCCAGATAATAAGCCAACCAGTTCTTTTCATTGCCTGCCTTTTCAGCTTATTTGTGGTATGATTAGTGAAAAGTCTAGCTTGCATTATATTTTGTCATTTTGCTACCCATATGAAAATTAATTTGACTTGCAAACATCACAAATTGAACCCAGTGCAGTAATTAATATGATAGGAAAACATACCATCAATATTTGTTCAAAATGCAAATACAAAGATACCATCTACTTGGCACAATCTACTTTGGTCAATGTCCTCCATAGAGATCCCATTGCCTAATTTAAATGAAGAACGCATGACCTAAATTTAAATGAAGAACAATTATTTATCAAAATTTGATGGTCCAAGTGGCTGGTTATTATCATATAGTAGCACCACCTGAAAACATCATATAGCAGCAGCAACAGCTCATAGCAACTCATCATACAGCAGCAGCAGCAAAAGCAGCATGCAATTCATCATATACCAGCAGCAGCTCATAGCAATTCATCATATAGCAGCAGCAGGAGCAGCTCATAGCAATTCATCATATTGCAGCAGCAGTAGGAGCAGCTCATAGCAATTCATCATATAGCAGCAGCAGGAGCAGCTTATAACAGCTCATCATATAGCAGCAGCAGCTCATAGCAATTCATCATATAGCAGCAACAGCTCATAGCAATTCATCATATATCAGCAGTAGGAGCAGCTCATAGCAATGCATCATATAGCAGCAACAGAAGCAGCTCATAGCAATTCATCGTATAGGGGATCAGAATGAAAATTTGGCAAAAAAAAATCAGAGGAGATCCTCACCTTGTTGGATGAGCTCATCCTTCAACAGCACCTCAAGGCCACGGCTTGGGAGGAGGGGAAGGGGAATGAGGTGCCTTCTGCCATAGTGGTGCATCGGCCGTAGTTGTGCGGCGCCCGCCAGAGTAGTGCGTTGGGAGGACCACAATGGAGCAGCTGCTGAAGACCATGAGAATGAGGGGTGGCGCCAGAGGGAGGAGCAGCCGGGGAGATTTGGCCCTACCCGCCGGCCATGTAGCCTAGCTGGACAGAGCGTCGTCGAGGGTCAGGCCAGATGGGACCAGTGGCAACGGCTCGCTGGAGGAACCCTAGCGCTGTATGTAGGGCATCGAGGTAGAGGGAAAGGGGAGAGGAGATGCAAGCGGGCACGGCAATGAACGCTTGCATGTTTGTTTTCACTTGAGGGTCAGGTGTGATGCGGGCGTGAGCAGTGGGATTTTGAGTGTAATATAGGCAGACAACAGAGTCATTTCACTATTCCCCTTCCCTTCAATGTGAGCTTCTACCCGAAACACCCCCCTCCGGAGCGAAATAAGTTAAGCCCAAGCCCATAACTCAAAAATGACTTCTTTACATCTTTTATGGCTTATTTTGACAATAAGCTCTGAAAAGGCGGAATAGAACTGACCCTTAACCTGCAATTCAGTTGTGCGTGCAATGATGAATCACTCCTGCCTGCTATAGTGTACATTTAGGCATCATCATACATGGCATAACCTAATACATGTGCATTTCATTATAGAATCTGAAATATGCAATGTTTATGTTAGTTCATACGTTGCACGTGATGTTTAAATGCCCCTTAAATCTGGTCAGTAAAGTGATGGTCTTTAAGCCTCCATCTATGCTTATTTTCTTGATATGTATTGCTCACACATCTGTTCAATTGCTTGTTTGTATCAGCCAACCATACTAGGACTGTTTGCTTTGATTACTTGCTGTTCTTGACCTAACAGAGCTTGTCAACAATTTAAACACTAAGGGCTGCTGTAGGGCGGCTTGTATAACTCATAGGTGACATAAAGGTTTGGCTCTACACTAAAGTAGGCTCTCCAAGAGTACCTGGAGATCCAGTTCAAAGGTATGCCAAGTTTTTACATAGTGCACACATAGTAAATGCTCATTTCATCGTGTGCAAGAGATGTGGCATGTTTCATTATGTGGTGTTGTTTTGTTATAATCTCATCCTTTTGTGTTGTCCACAGACTGGAAAGTATGCATATTTATCTTCCAAGGAGACCAGTAACTAGTTTGTGTCACCTTGTAGAGGGGGTGCAATGAAGATAAGATTAAGGATTTCCAAGTACAAGATGTTAGGAAGGAGCCTTGCAAGAGAAGGAGGAGCAGCGCTGAGCCTGTTCAACCAGTTAAGGTAAGTCACTGTATTACAATTACCAGGACATCCTATTTGAAAGATCGTGGATGTCGCCTAGAGGGGGGTGAATAGGCGCTTTAAAATAATTACGGTTGAGGCTTGAACAAATGCGGAATAAACCTAGCGGTTAATTTGTCGAGCACAAAACCTACAACAACTAGGCTCACCTATGTGCACCAACAACTTATGCTAAGCAAGAAAAACTACTTAGGTGATAGCAAGATATATGACAAGAAACAATATGGCTATCACAAAGTAAAGTGCATAAGTAAAGGGCTCGGGTAAGAGATAACCGAGGCACGCGGAGACGATGGTGTATCCCGAAGTTCACACCCTTGCGGATGCTAATCTCCATTTGGAGCGGTGTGGAGGCACAATGCTCCCCAAGAAGCCACTAGGGCCACCGTAATATCCTCATGCCCTCGCACAATGCAAGATGCCGTGATTCCACTAAGGGACCCTTGAGGGCGGTCACCGAACCCATACAAATGGCAAACCTTGGGGGCAGTCACCGAACCCGTACACTTTGGCAACCCTTGGGGGCGTTCATCGAAACCCGTCAAATTGCTCTGGGCGATCTCCACAACCTAATTGGAGACCCCGACGCTTGCCCGGAGCTTTACACCACAATGATTGAGCTCCGAACACCACCAACCGTCTAGGGCGCCCAAGCACCCAAGAGGAACAAGCTCAAGGGTACCAAGCACCCAAGAGTAATAAGCTTCTCAACTTGTAACTTCCACGTATCACCGTGGAGAACTCAAACCGATGCACCAAATGCAATGGCAAGGGCACACGGAGTGCCCAAGTCCTTCTCTCTCAAATCCCACCGAAGCAACTAATGCTAGGGAGGAAAATGAGAGGAAGAACAAGAAGGAGAACACCAAGAACTCCAAGATCTAGATTCAAGGGGTTTCCCTCACATAGAGGAGAAAGTGATTGGTGAAAATGTGGATCTAGATCTCCTCTCTCTTTTCCCTCAAAAACTAGCAAGAATCCATGGAGGGATTGAGAGTTAGCAAGCTCGAAGAAGGTCAACAATGGGGGAAGAACACGAGCTCAAAGGATAAGGTTCATTGGGGAAGAAGACCCCCTTTTATAGCTGGGAAAAAATCCAACCGTTATGGTCACAGCCCGCACCGAACGGTACTACCGCTAGGGCGGTAGTAGCCCTTTGAAACACAACAGCGAGGAGGCAAAAAAGCCAGATGAACCGTCGGAGCGGTAGTACCGCTAGGGGTAGCGGTACTACTGCTAAGGGTAGCGGTACTACTGCTTGCGAGCGGTACTAAAAAGTTACATCCGTGCCTACCACCGCTGGACTTGTGCGAGTTTTTGGTCCCGAGCGGATGTAGCCACGAAAGTAGCCGCGGTAGTACTGCTCCAAGCGGTAGTACCACTCCCAAGAGCGGTAGTAAAAAATTACATCCGCTCCTGTCCGCGGTAGTACCGCTGCAGCCTTTTCAGAACACCAAAACTGACACAACTTCTGCAAACGGACTCCGAATTCGACGAAACCAAGTTTGTTGGAAAGCTAGCGACAAGGGCTAACACAATCTTGATAGAAATACCAATAAGAAGCAAATCAGAAAAGGCCCAAAAGAAAATGGTGAGAACCCTTCCTTGGATAAGACCGGTAAAACCTCCAACATCGAAAACATCATATAAGACGCATGCAAACTCCGTTTTCGATGAACTCAAGCTTGTCATCAAGATGACCCATAAGCTCTAAGACTCACAAAGAGAACCAAACAAGAACCAAGAAACATGATGCAAGGATGCAATGGTTTGAGCTCTCGATGAACAATACGATCAAGCTACTCACTTGAGAGCCCCCCTTGATAGTACGGCTATCGATCCTATAACCCGGTCTCCCAACTACCACCATGAGACCGGTAAAATAGAATACCTATCAAGGGAAAACCGTTGCCTTGCACATGGTCCACTTGAGCTAGATGATGACGATCTTGACTCCCTCAAGTTGGACCACCTTTCTTGATTGCGTTGGCTCGATGAAGACTAGATGATTACTCCCCCATAGTCCACTATGGGTGAGCCACTCTTCGGCACATCTTCACAAGTCCATTGTCACCACAATGGATGGCAAGCTTCAAGAACTTGATCTCTTCGTGATGCTCCACTTGAACTTGCACACGGCAATCTTGATGACGATCACCACTTGATGTCATCCTCTCCATGGGTTGAGTGATATCTTCCTCTTGACGCAAGCCCATGAACACGTACCTAACCCCACATAGAACTCTCACATAGACCATGGGTTAGTACACAAAGCACAATGGACAATGCTTACCATACCATGGGATCACTTGATCCCACTCGGTACATCTTCTACGCTTTGTGAGTTGATCAACTTGATTCACTCTTGACTTAGTCTTGATCAACCTAGAATCTTTCCAACTCTGTTCATTTGGATGATGTCTTGAAGGTAAACATGAATGATCACACAATCTTCTTCTTCAAGACATGCTTGCAATAAGCTCAACTCTCACATGACCAATCTTTGGATAATTCCTTAATAGCACCTTGGTCAACACAAACTCTCCTTGAAACCAACACATGTACTCCAAGAAAAGCCTATGGACAAAACCTTCAAATATAACTCAAGGCAACCATTAGTCCATAGAGATTGTCGTCAATTACCAAAACCAAACATGGGGGCACCACATGTTCTTTCAATCTCCTCCATTTTGGTAATTGATGACAATCACTTTCAATAGAGTTTATATAAGGAATTATGCCTCACCATGCAATGCAACAACCAATGATGCATGAGTAAGAGATGCAAATGCTTAGGAACAAAACCAAAGCAAGAGGAGAGAATTCTCTAAACTTCTCCACAAAACTCTCTGAAACTTCTCCCCCATTGGCATCGATTGCCAAAATGGGAGAAAGGCTTAGAAGGCCAATATAAATTGCGCCTCCATAATTTGTGTATTTCTCAACAAGAGAGTGGAATGCAATACACAAGTTTGACGGTAAATACTAGGAGGAAAACAAACTATATTTAGGCCCAAAGTTTACAAAAGAAAGATATGCCACAAAGACATAAGAAGGAGAGAAACAAGCAAACAAGCAATCAAAAGATACCAATTGAAGCAAGCAATCAACGGATATCAATTGAGCCAACTAGACCAATGATCCTACGTGCCACATGAATGAAATAAATTATGATATGAGCAAAGGAGTGTTCTAGAGAAACTAGAGAAGCTCCCCATGATTTGTGCACAATTTAGTTTTGTAACTGGATACAACGAGCACAAAATAGGATCGTCACTCCCCCAAGATCAATAGAACCTCACGACAAGTGCAAGAGAGCAACAGAGTGTTCTAAAGACACTAGTGAAGCTCTCCATGATGTGTGCACTTCTTACAATATTTGCATTAGGATACCGAGTGCACAAAATAGGATCATCACTCCCCGAAAATCAATAGAAACTCACAACAAGTGCAAGTGAGCATATAGGAAACAAAGCCTAGCACTTGCAACAAACAAATGGTTGAGCAACATATAAAAGAGGCAACTTAAGAGTAGGCTCAACCAAAATGATGTGTGTGAGTCATGGCAAAGCACTTGAGAAGACTAATGTACGAATGACATTAAGCATCAACATAGTCTTGGATAGTGGAGATACAAGGTGCATGACATGTCCTCCCCACACACACCAAGCAAAAGGGTTCACAAGCACACTAAAAATGCAAAATCAATAACCAACACTTGTGACAACCCATGGTGAAGATAGAAGATGAAAGCCTCATCAAGACGAGGGATACCAATTAAGATGGCAAAAGCCTCGTAGAGATAAGCATGAGGAAAATAATCTTCACCACACAGGAGTGCATCAAGATGCAACGAGATAAGACATGCACTCAAGGCAAAAGCTTTCACGGAGCCACCAAAGAAATAACAAGAAAGACAAGGTGGACGTGAAAGAAAGGATATCATCTAGAGGTGTAATTTCTCTCAAGTGTATAAGGTTCTAGGTAGATGAGATCATGATGATATATATCTACAAAGAAGGATGTACACCCGAAATAGTTACAACACGAAGGAACAAGATATCCAAAAGGAAGTCATAGATATACCAATAAGATATCTGCTTGGAAGCATAGCACATGGCTAGATATGGTCTTATTGTACATAAATGAATTCCTACCACACAACCATCAAAGACATCACAACTAGCAACAAGAGATCATTGTTGGGATGCTTTGAGAAAGGAAACAAGTATCACAAGAGAGAATGAATAACATGCCATGATACAACCTACACAATGTTGATGCAAGAAATGTGTGCATGAAGTATATGAAGATACTTGTTACCGAGTTAACATTGTAAGGATGTAGTAGATACCAATTGAAGGTACAAAGTAGTTAATTGATCATCCTAGCTTGACTCCAAAAAGCACATGGTGACAACACCTTCCTTGTGAGTGAGCCGAGCATCCAATGCATCTCCAATTGTTCCTAGAACAACAACACAAACAAAATGGTACCCAAACTCATTGAGACCAAAGAGTTAGAAACACCAACAATACATAGGACAAACTCCACATAAATATGTGCATATAGATATGGAAATGAAATTCATGCACATCTCATCCAATTTGAGACTTGGTGGAGTTTCCCCTATATATTGGGTCAAAGAAAGAAAGCGTGCCACGGAAACTACATGAAGTTAATATGCATGCTCAAGACTTTCAAGAACCGATACCAAAATACAAGGAAATACCAAGTGAAAAGAATACCAAATGGAGAAATCATCACTTGGAAGATATCACTAAAAGATACATCAAGGAATGAGATATCCATTGGAACCCACAAAATGATATCAAACTCCCAAAAGAGAGGATGGTTCCAAACAAACCAGGCTCTCTACAAAGTTTCATGATGGCACAAGTACCAAAAAGAAACGGCTTGCCGTCCACCAACACACACTTAAAATGGATCACAAGTTTAGTGTTTTATAGAAAATAGGATAGCTCCCCCACGAGTTGTGCATTATAGAGAATTTGCATTTGAATACAAAATGCACAAGGTAGGATCACCACGTTCACTATATCAAGGAAAACACTAGACAAGATCAAGGAAACAACAAGATCCTCAAGTGGCACGGAAGGCAATGGGAGTTGACACAAACTTGGCAAGAGATAAGGCAAATAAAAAGCAAACGCCAACGTGAAGATGATCAATAATTTCTACCACACATAAGTGAGTACCAATTGTCAAAAGACAAGAAGTATTTGGAAATAGTTCCCAGTGGTAGATAGCAAGGATATTCGACATCATCTTCACACCAAACACAAGCAAATTGCAACTTGTAGAGCTAACATGCCACGTAGGAACAAGATAATTTACAATATCAATTCTAGGTGACAATATCTCAAATGTACACATTTTCTAGGCTAGTAATATACATAGCATATTACTCCCCCATAATGTGATAGCAATTAAAGAAAACTTAACAAGAGGCAAAAAGAGGATCCAACAAGAGATAATTAATGGACTATTTAGAATTTGAATTTCTCATGAGAAGACATACCACATAGTGACTAGATAAGCTTGCAATATCAATACTAGGTGGTATTCCTCATGTAAACACATTTATGGGACTGTGAGGTGCACAAAGCACATCACTCCCCCAAAATTGGATGTTCCATTAATCTCTCACAAGAGCCAACTAACATACAAACAAGATGCGCAAAGGCTCAACGCACTACACACACGTATATGATGTGCAAACCAACACACACATACTTGATTACTCAAGATAAGCAAATTGGAGGCACAACATATACAACCACATGCAAGGAACAAAACCAAAACATGAAAGGGGCAAGTAACTTTCGATGTAAACAATTTAAGTACAAGTTACCGGAAGGAGGCACATTGGATCTAGAATAGAAACTTGATAACCCAATTGACTTGGCTTGAGACAATAAGAATGATGAAGTCCCCTTAAATCTTCATAATGTAGCCAAGTCTCCAATGCCCTCCAACAACACCTATTGATCAAGTTTGAGCTAGTTGGTCCCCAACCAAGTTGGGTCCTAAGAGGTTAGTCACAATAGGCTTGGCTACCCAAATGGTTCTTTTCTTGACACCACTTTGAGCACCAACAAATTTGGCAAACACATGGCCAACATTATCCTTCCCAAGAGAATATATATCATCAATAATAATTGGGTTGGATAAGTTACCACTAGTGCATGAAGAGGTGAGGTGACCTTTCTCACAACATAAGTAGCAACGTCTACTCTTCACTTTGTTCTCACTTGATTTCTCAACTTGAGAAGCATTAGCTTGAGGATTCTTGGGAAGAGGACTTTCTTCAACTTGTGGTTGAGCATGAGATCAAACTTGTGGCCGCTTCCCTTGTTGCTTGTCACTAATGGCCTTCTTCTTCAATGGGCAAGATCTAACATGATGCCCTTCTACTTTGCACTTGAAGCAAACAATCTTGGCTGAATTCTTGACTTGTTCTTGGCCCTTCTTTTTGTTCATCTTGGACTTCTTCTTGTTGGAGTTGAATCCAAGTCCACATTTGTCATTAGGGGATTTTTGCACTCTCAAGATGTTGTTGAGTGTAAATTTCCCTTCATGACTCTTTTCCAAGTCTTTCTTCAAAGAAGTGACTTGGGCCTTGAACTCTTTGATTTCCTCTACATGGTTAGTCTCAACACAAGCACTAGAGGAAGTATAAGCTTCATCGTTAGAGCAACAAGGCAAGGAAAGCAATTCATCACAAGATGTACCAACGTTATGCATGGATGAATCGCGAGGACTAGCACAAGGCAATATAGCATTTTGACTAAAAGTAGTGCTAGTGTCCACATGAGGCTCACTAGATGTTACCTTAGCAATCATGGCCTCATGAGCTATCTTTAGCACATTATGGGATACTAGAAGATCATCATGAGAGCTTGAGAGCTTTTCATGGCTTTCTTCCAATTTCCCATAATTGCTAAATAGCAACTCAAGTTGAGCCCGTAGCTCAACGTTCTCCTTTAAAATGGATGCTTCACAAGAAATAGAGTTAGTAGCACAAGCATCATCATTAACAACAAGAGGAGAATGCAACTTGGCAAGCTCTTTTAAATAAGAAGCTTCAAGTTAAGCATGAGACTCGATGAGTTTGATGAGCTCACCCTTGATGACCCTTGAGCCATTTTCGAGGTGCTCAAAATCCTCAAGGAGTCTAGCATGAGCAACTTCAAGCTTAGCATTTTTAGTTTCAAAAACATTGGCCACCTCAAGAGCTCTATCATGAGATTCCTTCACTCTAGATAACTCTAGAGAAAAAGTATCCTCAAGAGATTCCTTGGTGGTTTGTTCAAGTTCAAGAGCTTGAGAGAGGTCCGCAATCTCATTAGCGTAATCACGCTCATGACCTTCCATTTTATCAATGGTGACCTCATGCTCCTCAAGACGAGATTCCAACTCATCAATATATTTCTTGCCCTCAATAGCAATAGACATGATTTCCATGAAGTTGGAACGAGCAATTTTATTCTTAAGAAGAGCTTTAAAAATTATTTCCCCCTTAACTTTTAAGGAGGCAACATCATCATTCTCTTCATCATAATCGACATCATCATCACTCTTGCCATCATCAATATTATCACAAGATATATTGGGATTCAAAGTGGGAGATACCTTTGAAGCCTTGGCCATAAGGCAAAAAGCAATAGATGATGATGTGGGATCCCTTGAAGCACCATTCAAGACCACATCTTGTTCCATGGAGTGTTGGGTTTCCTCTACATTGTTAGCACAACAACGCGTGGAAATACATGCATTTTTATCATGCCAACAAGACATAGCAAGCATATCATCATGAGATTTGGTCAAGCAATTTGTACATGATATGCAAGGACTATCAACACAAGCATGTGAAACATTTGGAGTGCTCGAAGTGCTAGAGTCCAAAGATGAAGCATCTCAACAAGAAAGTGATGAAGGATTATCAAAACTAAGCCAACTATCATCATTGCAATGAACACCACTACTCACCATGTCATTACCTTGTGGCAAACCACATGTAGGTGAAGTAGAAGAAGTTGAGAACACAACACGACCGGAGGTGGAGGGAGAACAATCATCCCCACAAAACTTGGACACGCCATATTTATCTTGAAGCTTTGTCCACAACTCATGAGCATCCCGGAAAGGCATGAGTTGAAATATAACTACATTGCTCAAAGCATCAAAAAGCACATTAGAGGCTTGAGCATTGAGATAAGAGTTTTTCTCATCCTCTAAAGATAATCTTTGTGGATCCTTTGGAGGAGAAAAACCCATATCTACAATTCACTCTAAATTTGGGTCCATGACCCTAAAGAGATTAAGCATGCGAATTACCCAAACATCAAAATTTGTGCCATCGAAACTAAGAGTGTCAGAGAATCCTAAACCCCTAGTCGACATCCTTACTCTCTAGGCGGTTAAGCCCTATAAAGAGAGACGAGGCTCTAATACCAATTGAAAGATCGTGGATGTTGCCTAGAGGGGGGGGGGAGTGAATAGGCGCTTTAAAATAATTACGGTTGAGGCTTGAACAAATGCGGAATAAACCTAGTGGTTAATTTGTCAAGCACAAAACCTACAACAACTAGGCTCACCTATGTGCACCAACAACTTATGCTAAGCAAGAAAAACTACTTAGGTGATAGCAAGATATATGACAAGAAACAATATGGCTATCACAAAGTAAAGTGCATAAGTAAAGGGCTCGGCTAAGAGATAACTGAGGCACACGGAGACGATGATGTATCCCGAAGTTCACACCCTTGCGGATGCTAATCTCCGTTTGGAGCGGTGTGGAGGCACAATGCTCCCCAAGAAGCCACTAGGGCCACCGTAATCTCCTCATGCCCTCGCACAATGCAAGATCCGTGATTCCACTAAGGGACCCTTGAGGGCGGTCACCGAACCTGTACAAATGGCAACCCTTGGGGGCGGTCACCGAACCCGTACACTTTGGCAACCCTTGGGGGCGGTCACCGGAACCCGTCAAATTGCTCGGGGCGATCTCCACAACCTAATTGGAGACCCCGACGCTTGCCCGGAGCTTTACACCATAATGATTGAGCTCTGAACACCACCAACCGTCTAGGGCGCCCAAGCACCCAAGAGGAACAAGCTCAAGGGTACCAAGCACCCAAGAGTAATAAGCTTCTCAACTTGTAACTTCCACGTATCACCGTGGAGAACTCAAACCGATGCACCAAATGCAATGGCAAGGGCACACGGAGTGCCCAAGTACTTCTCTCTCAAATCCCACCGAAGCAACTAATGCTAGGGAGGAAAATGAGAAGAAGAACAAGAAGGAGAACACCAAGAACTCCAAGATCTAGATCCAAGGGGTTCCCCTCACATAGAGGAGAAAGTGATTGGTGGAAATGTGGATCTAGATCTCCTCTCTCTTTTCCCTCAAAAACTAGCAAGAATCCATGGAGGGATTGAGAGTTAGCAAGCTCGAAGAAGGTCAACAATGGGGGAAGAACACGAGCTCAAAGGATAAGGTTCATTGTGGAAGAAGACCCCCTTTTATAGCTGGGGAAAAATCCAACCGTTATGGTCACAGCCCGCACCGAGCGGTACTACCGCTCCAAGGAGCGGTACTACCGCTAGGGCGGTAGTAGCCCTTTGAAACACAACAGTGAGCAGGCAAAAAAGCCAGAAGAACCGTCGGAGCGGTAGTAACGCTTGACCTCACGGTACTACCGCTAGGGGTAGCGGTACTACTGCTAAGGGTAGCGGTACTACTGCTTGCGAGCGGTACTAAAAAATTACATCCGTGCCTACCACCGCTGGACTTGTGACGAGTTCTTGGTCCCGAGCGGAAGTAGCCACGGAAGTAGCCGCGGTAGTACTACTCCAAGCGGTAGTACCGCTCCCAAGAGCGGTAGTAAAAAATTACATCCGCTCCTGTCCGCGGTAGTACTGCTGCAGCCTTTTCAGAACACCAAAACTGACACAACTTCTGCAAACAGACTCCGAATTCGACAAAACCAAGTTTGTTGGAAAGCTAGCGACAAGGGCTAACACAATCTTGATAGAAATACCAATAAGAAGCAAATGAGAAAAGGCCCAAAATAAAATGGTGAGAACCCTTCCTCGGATAAGACCGGTAAAACCTCCAACATCGAAAACATCATAGAAGACGCATGCAAACTCCGTTTTCGATGAACTCAAGCTTGTCATCAAGATGACCATAAGCTCTAAGACTCACAAATAGATCCAAACAAGAACCAAGAAACATGATGCAAGGATGCAATGGTTTGAGCTCTCGACGAACGATACGATCAAGCTACTCACTTGAGAGCCCCCCTTGATAGTACGACTATCGATCCTATAACCCGGTCTCCCAACTACCACCATGAGACCGGTAAAATAGAAAACCTATCAAGGGAAAACCTTTGCCTTGCACATGGTCCACTTGAGCTAGATGATGACGATCTTGACTCCCTCAAGTTGGACCATCTTTCTTGATTGCGTTGGCTCAATGAAGACTAGATGATTACTCCCCCATAGTCCACTATGGGTGAGCCACTCTTCGGCACATCTTCACAAGTCCATTGTCACCACAATGGACGGCAAGCTTCAAGCACTTTATCTCTTCGTGATGCTCCACTTGAACTTGCACACGGCAATCTTGATGACGATCACCACTTGATGTCATCCTCTCCATGGGTTGACTGATATCTTCCTCTTGACGCAAGCCCATGAACACGTACCTAACCCCACATAGAACTCTCACATAGACCATGAGTTAGTACACAAAGCACAATGGACAATGCTTACCATACCATGGGATCACTTGATCCCACTCGGTACATCTTCTACGCTTTGTGAGTTGATCAACTTGATTCACTCTTGACTTAGTCTTGATCAAGCTAGAATCTTTCCAACTCTCTTCATTTGGATGATGTCTTGAAGGTAAACATGAATGATCACACAATCTTCTTCTTCAAGACATGCTTGCAATAAGCTCAACTCTCACATGACCAATCTTTGGATAATTCCTTAATAGCACCTTGGTCAACACAAACTCTCCTTGAAACCAACACATGTACTCCAAGAAAGGCCTATGGACAAAACCTTCAAATATAACTCAAGGCAACCATTAGTCCATAGAGATTGTCGTCAATTACCAAAACCAAACATGGTGCACCACATGTTCTTTCACTATTTGTCTGACATTGTGCTTGCGTAGGGTTCTTCACATGTAACCCAGTCATTGGGACATTGATTAACCCCCCCCTCCACTCACTACTATATGATGTTCTAACTTTTTTGTAAATCAGATGTATGTAAACACATTTTGATGTGTCTGTTCACTCATTACAGATGTAGTCTACTTTCAAATATCTAAAACATCTTATAGTGGTGAACACTGTGAAAACTGCTTCCTACCATGGTAGAGTTGTCGATGTCATAAATGTCATAACCAAACGCATATTCACATCATTAGCCTCCCTATCATTACTAGGATATTGATTACATACTAGTCGAGATACTTCATAGGGGGCGAACAATATTACATTACTTGTTCCTTTATATAGTAAATATAGCTAGGCCATGGATGTTATTGAGGCGTGCATGTATGCATGCTTCCAACTCAACAGTTCAATTGCTTGTTTGTTTCAGGCATAGTTAAATTGCTCTTTTCAATTGCTTTATTTGTCCTCAGTTAATGAGATGCCCAAACAATGATGCCTGATGTTGGGTACTTGTATAACTATTACTTGACATAATTAATGGCCTTACCATTTAATTACTCTGGCGAAGTGTGCCTGAAGCTTTGAAGTCTATTAACCAACTATTACTGCATGATGCTCACAATCTAGTTTATACTAGGCTAATGATTGCATGGTTTTGCTTGCTGTAGTAGGTTTGTATGAATCCCTCTGCTGTTCATTATGCTCCCTAAGACTTTAATTGAGCTACAGAATGGCCAACTGCTTGCTTACTTATACGCAACGTGCTGTCTAAATTTGTAACCTGTCTGTGTTTTGGATTTGGCCCCAACATCATGCTCCTCTGGTGAGCTAAGAGAGATTTCTGTATGCGGGCTGCACAGACTACTAGATGCAGGAGTCAAAAAATGAAACGAGACACTAAGGTAACCATGAAGGAATTGGATATTTTGTAGACTGAAAATTGTGCTATCTGAATCCGGCCAATCCTATTTTCTGAAGAGATTATAGTTCGAATGGTAAGTTCTGTTGATGCATGTCCATGATGTATGAGCTTTATTTGCCCAGTGTATGTAATTTGTTGTTTGTGTATGCTTTATTATCACTAGTGCCGAACTATAATCCCCAGTGGGTATAATCGGCTTTAATTTCTTTATTGTATAGTGTAGGATTATTCTACGTTTCTATGCTTTAGTCTCTTTATTGTATAGTGTATGTTTTTTAGAGGCGATAGTATAGAGTAGGATAATTCTTTGAATATGCTATATCATTGAAACAGGGGCCAACATGCCCAAATATTTCCTAGACGCCATCCGAACGAACAAACATGTGTAGTCAAAGCGGGCCTTAATTGGGCTGGTCAAAATAATATTTAGTGGATCCAAAATGATGTGGCCCACCGTAACAATGGCTCTTAGCAGGCCGTTAACAGGCCGAAAGCTCGATATGGCCGTATAAATGGAAATGGCCTGCGGGCCTCTAGTAGGCCGAAATAAATGACAATTTTGTCTCGGCCCTTTTACTTTATGGGCCAGTAAGAGGCCGAAAGTGTTTTGGGCCAGAGGAGGCCCAATTTGCAAACTAGGCTTTTAACAGGCCGAAAGTCGCATCGGGCTGCAATTTTGCCCTGCGGAACGTGGGCCGCAAATGGACCCAAAATTAGGTTGCACAGTCAAAGGCCCAATTGTTGTGCGGGCCGTTAACAGGCCGAAACCAAAATGGGCTAGTAATTGGCCCATTTACCGAAGGGGCCGAGGACAGGCCTAAAGTCACAACGGGCTAGAAGTTGCCCCAACTGCAGAATGGGCCGAGAAAAGGCCGAAAGACGTTCCGGGCTGGAACTTACGATGGGCTGCTAACAGGCTGAAAGAAGATCGGGCCGTAATTGGGCCCAAAGATGTAGCGGGCCGTTAACGGGCTGGAACTGATGATGGGCTGTAAATTGACAAATATAGAATGGGCCTTTGATGGGCCGATTCTGTGTAACTTTTATGGGTCGTGCTTGTGAATGGGCTGACTCAAGTAGGCCGCTAATGGGCCGGCCCGCTTATTTTGTCAGGTCCGGCCTTTTAGCCTGAATGGGCCACTATTGGGTCGAGACACGTGTTGATGTATCATAGGCGCGTCCCGTCCATTCGCTGGATGACAACTGTCCGAACGCTGGGCCGACACATGGATCTGCCGGCGAATGAGAATTTTACACGTGGAAAATCCCCATTGGTCCAGGCTGTTAACGGGTTATCGGATCCAAACCGGAACCTGATAGCTTAACAGCGACCCGTTACGGTGGATGCCACGTGTCGGTTACCCTTGACGAAAGCACTTCTATGACGCGCGATTTAACGTCATGGAAGTGGACACTTCTGTGATGATAATTTTGGTAATGTTATGGAACACTTCTACGACAACACATGTATGACTATCTTGATTCTGTCATAAAATCGTCATGGATGTACATGCATGACAGAAAACGTGATCTACTGTGACAAACATGTATCATCACGTAAGTGTTTTTTTGTAGTGTTGACTTTAGCTATTGACATCCCTATTGACCCGACATATGCCATTATGAATCTTGGTTAAACCTGCCTGTCTGCTCGATGCTACTCCGCAAAGGTGACCCCGGTGTACTCTTGATAAGTCAATCAGTATTGGCGCTGAACTTGTCAAGGTTAAAACACCGGCTTAATTAATGTGAGAGTCGGCTTATAGAAAGCAAGGATAAACCATGGGCTATCACGCGAGCTTCATTGAAGCAATACATGAACCTCGAAAGCCGGTCTTTTTTGTCGTGCCTCGAACGCCGGCTTAATATTTTCATTCATTACAATTATATATTTATGTTCCTGTATTATATTCTGTTTTACAGGAACTAATTCCTTGACCAGTTATCATATCAACCAAGAGTTGCCAGGTCATAAACATAATGGCGTACTGGATTTCACTGTGTCGAGTTAAACATTGTGTTGACCTTGGTAACCTTTTTAGTATCGGAATATTTCTGACAAATCTGCCAGGTCACATTATGCCGGCTTATATGCTGATCAAGTTTCAACAAAATCCGATTTGTCAATTAGTAAGAGGAATACTACAAGTATAATGATACTTAGCGGGTTGTGAATTAAAGCACCGACTCAGTTTCCTTCAAAAGACAACTTTCCAAAGTATCAAGTGCACGATGGCACTATAGATCACAAAGTAACTTCACGATTATATAAGAAGCCATCACCATGCCACAATATTAGCAAAGTATTTTCAGTGTTATTAAGCACTAGCATTGGAGCTCCCCGGGTTCATGTGGCGATCTTCAGCTTGAGTGGTTGCCGGGTCATCCTTTGCCGGCTCTTCTTGACTTTTCTGGGATGCAGTGTCATCCTCGGCCAGCCAGTGAATTCCATCAAAAGCCTCAAAAGCCGACTCTTGATGCATCCCAGTGGAAGAATTGATGCTAGGCGTGAAGTCTTTCTTACTTGGGGGATTCAGTGCAACGGGTTTTGGTGTTGGAGGACTGACACGCTTGCTGGCTTTGGTATAGATGGCTTAAAATTTTAGTCACCTTCGTCTCTTCTGCCAGTTGAGTGGCTGCCACGCGGGTTTCCCTGATGCACCATAGAAAGTCTTTTTCCTCAAAAGGCGTCCCGTCTACATTAAATTCAGGAAAGCCTTCCACAATTTGAGCCGACACCAGCTCTGGGAAGTATGCTTTTACACGCGACAGGGCAGTCAGCGCTCCGTGGCGGCAAGCCGACTTTGTCAGCTCCTTTATCCATTCAGGAACTGTTGACAACTCCTTCAACATCTCCATAATATACCGGGGAGGCGCCTTGGTATTCTTCATGACCATTACACAGTACTAGCCGCCCATGTAAAGTTGCTCAAGGAATTTGTATAAAGCTTTCAGTTTGACCAACGGTTGTCCCACAAGATTGTGATTACTTTTACCTGTCAAGGCATACATAAAACAAGTATTAGTACACCCGACAACATTATTCAACCAGTTTAACTATGATGGCTTACACAAAGCATACGTACGAAAGACGGCTACGCACATCTCATTGAGGTGACCTTTCAAAGTCGTCAACTCTTGCTTCACCGGCTCAAGTTGAGCCTCATCATCTTTGGCCCTCTTCAATAAGTCGGTGATACGTCTCCAACGTATCTATAACTTTTGATTATTCCACGCTATTATTATCAATCTTGGATGTTTTATATGCATTACTATGCTATTTTATATCATTTTTTGGACTAACTTATTAACCTAGCGCCTAGTGCCAGTTGCTGTTTTTCCCCTTGTTTTTGCCTTGACAGAAAATCAATACCACACAGAGTCCAAATGGAACGAAACTTTTTGACGATTTTTGTTGGACCACAAGACACCCTAAAAGCTTCGGGAGGAGGCTAGAAGGGCCACGAGGTGGCCACAAGCTCAGGGGGGCATCCCAGGGGGGCGCCCTCGAAGCTATTCGGCCCCTCATGGCTCCTCTAACCCTAATTCTTCTTCTATAAATACCCAAATATTCCCCAAAGACCAGAGGGCACACCAAAAATACTTTTCCACCGCCGCAGGTTTCTGTCTTCGTGAGATCCCATCTGGGGACCTTTTCTGGTACTCTGCCAGAGGGGATTCGATCACGGTGGGCTTCTACATCAACCTTCCTGCCATTCTGATGATGTGTGAGTAGTTTATCACAGACCTATGGGTCCATATCTAGTAGCTAGATGGCTTCTTCTCTCTCTTTGATCTTCAATACAATGTTCTCTTCGATGTTCTTGGAGATCTATTCGATGTAATCTTATTTTGTGGTGCGTTTGTTGAGATCCGATGAATTGTGGGTTTATGATCAGATTATCTATGAATATTATTTGATTCTTCTCTGAACTCTTTTATGCATGATTTATATAGCTTCGTATTTCTCTCCGATCTATTGATTTGGTTTGGCCAACTAGATTGATTTTTCTTGCAATGGGAGAGGTGCTTTGTAATGGGTTCAATCTTGCGGTGCTCAATCCCAGTGACAGAAAGGGACATGCATGACACATATTTTTATTGTTGCCATTAAGGATAAAAAAGATGGGGTTTGTTCATATTGATTGGATCTATCCCTCTACATCATGTCATATTGCTTAAGACGTTACTCCATTCTTGTTAACTTAATACACTAGATGCATACTGGATAGAGGTCGATGTGTGGAGTAATAGTAGTAGATGCAGGCAGGAGTCAGTCTACTTGTCTCGGACGTGATGCCTATATACATGATCATTGCCTTAGATATCGTCATAACTATGCGCTTTTCTATCAATTGCTCAACAATAATTTGCTTACCCACCGTATGCTTTCTTTCAAGAGAGAAGCCTCTAGTGAAAATTATGGCCCTCAGGTCTATCTTTTATCATATTATTTTCAGATCTACAAAATCAAAAACACAAAAATACCTTGTTGCAATTTATTTCCTTTTATTTTATTTTGCACTTTTACTTATCTTTTATATCTATCACTATCAGATTTCATCCTTGCAAGTAACCGTGAAGGGATTGACAACCCCTTTTATCGCGTTGGGTGCAAGTATTTGTTTGTTCGTATAGGTACAACTATTGGAGACTTGTGTGTTCCTCCTACTGGATTGATACCTTGGTTCTTAGCTGAGGGAAATACTTATCTCTACTTTGCGGCATCACCCTTTTCCTCTTCAAGGGAAAAACCAACGCAAGCTTAAGAAGTACTAGGAAGAATTTCTGTCGCCGTTGCTGGGGAGGATCTACATTAAGCCTACCAAGTACCTATCATAAACTCTCATCTCTTGCATTTACATTATTTTCCATTTGCCTCTCGTTTTCCTCTCCACCACTTCTAAAACATTTTGAGAAAAATACAAAAATATTTGCCTTTTTATTTGCCTTCTTTCTGTTTGCCTTTTTCGTTAGCTTCTTGTTTGCTTGTGTGCTAGATTGCTTGCTTTGTCACAATTCTCAAGAAAACACTAAGTTTTTTGATTTTTCCAACACTAATAATAATGATTTTGTTAGTACTCCGATTGCTCCCATCACTAGTGCGGAATATTATGAAATTAATGCTGCTTTGTTGAATCTTGTTATGAAAGAACAATTTTCTGGTAGTCCTAATGAAGATGTTGCATCCCACCTTAATACTTCCGTTGAATTGTGTGATATACAAAAGAAAAAAAGATGTGAATAATGATATTGTCAAATTCAAGCTATTTCCATTCTCACTCTGAGATCGTGCTAAAACTAGGTCTTCATCGTTGCCTAAAAATAATATCGATTCATGGAATAAGTGTAAGGATGCTTTTATTTTCAAGTATTTTCCTCCCGCTAAGATCACCTCTCTTAGGAATGACATAATGAATTTTAAGCAACTTTATCATGAACATGTTGCACAATAATGGGAAACGATGAAGTTAATGGTAAGAAATTTCCCTACTCATAGTTTAAGTTTATGGATGATCATACAATTTTTTTTGCTGGATTGAATATGCATCTAGAAATCATTTAGATTACGCCACCGGGTGGTACTTTTATGGAAATCACATTAGGAGAAGATGAGTTAATCGCACGGAAAGTATCACAATTGGGGCATTACATGCAGATTTGTACCACTTTTGGTAATTTTTATATGTCAGTACCAAGTCTGGGGCTGGTTGTTACGAAAAGGTCTAAACCGCGTATAAATGTGTATTAACAGTGTATCTGACCAAAGGGGCCTGCTTGTCAGATGCCGACGTGGCATGCTTTTTTGCAGAAAACCTCCTTACTTTGTACATAATCACTTAAGTGCCCATTTTTTGTGAAAAAAGACTCCAGTGAGGGGATTTTTTCGTTCGCAATTTTCAACACCGAATCGGACTCGTTTCAAAGTTACCATCGAATTGAACAAATAAATAAAACAAACATTATAAACGCACGCAGGATTCGAACATGCGACCTGTGAAACACATGCATCGCGCACTAGCGACCTTGCCAAAGCGACCCTCGCGTTAGGTTGCAGGCGTCCCGCTATTTATACTAGCATACTATCGCTGGGCCGGCGGTTGGGCCCAGACAGGCTAGTAATTTTTTTCATTACAGGTTTTACTGGCGCGCGCGATGGGGCTCATTCGTGCCCAGGTTTCTTTTCATTTTATTTCTCTTATATTTTATTTTTATTTCTGTTTTTGGCTTATTTTTACGTTTTTCTTTCTTCTTCTTCTTCTTCTTCTTCTTTTTTCATTCACTGGGTTAGTTTTTTTGCTAGATTTTTAACATACTTACGGAATGTTTTTTAAGATAGGCTTCAGTATATGATGAACATCTTTTTAAATACACATGGATTTTTTTAATGTACGCTGAGCAATTTTTCTGCGTATTGTGAACATTTTTAATGCAAGATGACCTTTTCTTTACAAACGGTGAACATTTTTTCAATATAATTAACTTTTGGTAATATACGTGGAAAATATTTTAAATACAAACTGGCAGGAGTTACTCTTTCTTTCAATCATGATATTAACACATACATTTTTGCGATTACATATTAGTATTATTAAGTTCCAAGCATCAGACAGAACACACACGCGGCCCAAATTTTATGTGTCTTCAGTCAGGACCACAAGCACGCACAATTATTGTGTATCCTCATTATATTATTTGAATACACAATTATTAAAAAGAAACTATATGCCTAACACTTAGTTTGTTTAGTTACTAGAATATTGATTGTATTTTTTTTGCACAGTTACTTAAAAATTTGGCAATATGTATTAAAAATAATTGTGTAATAATAAAATAAATTTAGAAATGCATTAAAATTGTTCAACTTCTATTAAAATTATGTTTCTTGAAATGAAAGAATGATTGTACACAATATGTTTTTAATACATGCTGAATATTTTTTGAAATACACATTGTCAAAAGAACTCATCGTGTATTAAGAAAATGTTCACCATATATTACATAAAGTTCACCGCGCACTATGTAAAATGTTCATCATATCTTAAGAAAAAAATTCAAAATATATTACAAAAATGTTCAATTTACATTTAAGGTATTTTCAACGTATATTCCCAAAAGTTAATTATATTTAAAAAATGTTCACCGTTTGTAAAGAAAAGTTCAACTTGCATTAAAAATGTTCACAATACGCAGAAAAATTGCTCAGTGTACATTAATTTTTTTCATGTGTATTTAAAAACATGTTCATCATATACTGAAGCCTATCTTAAAAAATTCCATAAGTTTGTTAAAAATCCAGGAGAAAAACTAACCCAGTGAATGAAAAAAGAAGAAGAAGAAAGAAAAACTTAAAAATAAGCCAAAAACTGAAATAAAACTAAAACATAATAAGGGAAATAAAACGAAAAGATACCTGGGCAACCAATGAGCCCCATCATGCGCGCCTGTAAAACGCGAAATGAAAAAAAATTGCAGGCCTGGCTGGGCCCAACCACTGGCCCAGCAATAGTATACTATAAATAGAGGGACGCCTGCAAACTAACACGTGGGTCGCTTTGGCGAGATGGCTAGGTCATGACACCTGTTTTACCCAGGTCGGAGGTTTGAATCCTGTTTGTAGTTTTATTTTGTTTTTTTTATTTATTTGTTCAATTCGATGGAAACTATGAAACGACTTCGATTCGTTGTTGAAAATTGCGAACGAAGAAAAAATCCCCTCACGGGAGTCTTTTTCCCACAAAAAATGGGCATTTATGTGATTACGTACAAAGTAAGGGGTTTTCTAGTAAAAAGCATGCCACGTCGTACCTGACAGGCAGTTCCCGTCGGTCAGATACACCATCAATACGCATTTATACGCGGTTTAGACCTTTTCGTAACAACTAGCCCCAGAATTGGTACTGACATGTAAAAAAATTACCAAAAGTGATACCAATCTGCATGTAATGCCCCAATTGTGGTACTTCGGTGCAATTAACCCGGAGAAGATACTAAACTCCTAGATAATATTGTGGCAAATTACTCCCAATGGCATACGGAAAGATCTTCTACTAACAAAAAAGTGCATGCTATTGAAGAAATTGATACTTTGAGTGGAAAGATGGATGAACTTATGAAATTGATTGCTAGCAAGAGTGGTCCTATTGATCCTAATGATATGCCTTTGTCTACTTTGATTGAGAATAATAATGAATCTATGGGTGTGAAATTTGTTGGTAGGAACAATTTTGGTAATAACGCTTATAGAGGCAGTTTTAATCTTAGGTCGTTTCCTAGTAATTCCTCTAATACTTATGGTAATTCCTACAGCAATTCTTTAGGAAATTATAATAATATACCTTCTAATCTTGAGAATAATATCAAAGATTTTTATTAACTCCCAAAAGATTTTCAATGCCATGATTGAAGAAAAATTGCTAGAATTTGATGATGTGGCTAGAAACGTTGATAGAATTTCTCATGAGATTGATTCCCTTAAGATTAGATCTATGCCACCGAAGCTTGATATTAATGGGTCTCTGAAATCCATTCTAATTTATATTAATGAAAATAGGGAGAGAATCGCTAGAATGTGAGCTGAGAGAGAATGGCTAGAAAAAGCATGTTCTTCTAGTTTTTGCGATAATCGTGATGAAGATTTTGAAGTGATTGGTGTGACTCATATTGAATCGTTGTTTGCTAATATATAACTTGATAAAGAAGGGACTGGAGAGGAGTCAACTTTATTTAGAAGGTGTCCCAAGAATTTGGAGGGTGATGATCTTAATGAAAAAAATTAATAAAAGTGGTTTTGGCGAGGTCAAAACTTCAACCAGTGATGTGCCCACTCGTTTGGATTACAAGGAATTTAATTATGATAATTGTTCTTTGATTGAGTGTATTTCCTTGTTGCAATCCATGCTTAATTCACCTCATGCTTATGATCAAAATAAGGCTTTTGCTAAACATATCGTTGATGCTATGATGAAATCTTTTGAAGAAAGACTTGAGTTGGAAGTTTCAGTCCCTAGGAAGTTAAATGATGAGTGGGAACCTACTTTTTAAATTAATATTAAAGATTATGAGTGCAATGCTTTATGTGATTTGGGTGCTAGCATTTCCACAATTCCAAAATCTTTATGTGATGTGCTAGGCTTCCATAAACTTGATGATTGTTCTTTAAATTTGCACTTAGCGGATTCCACTACTATTAAGAAACCTATAGGAAGAATTAATGATGTTCTTATTATTGCAAATAGGAATTATGTGCCCATAGATTTCATTGTGCTTGATATTGATTGCAATCCTGCATGCCCCATAATTCTTGGTAGACCTTTCGTTAGAACGATTGGTGCATTTATTGATATGAAAAAAGGAAGCATTAGATTTCAATTTCCATTAAAGAAGGGCATGGGACACTTTCCAACAAAGAAAATTAAGTTACCATATGAATCTATTATGAGGGCCGCTTATGGATTGAATACCAAAGATGATAAAACCTAAATCTATGCAATATGCCTAGCTAGGGGCATACAACGATAGCACTTGTTGGGAGGCAACCCAATGATTCCTTTTACTTTTCTTGATTTTTCTTCTGTTTTGCAATAAATATACCATTATACTTCTGTTATGATGGTGATCTTGTGTTCAAATTAGTGTTTGTGACAAGTAAGACCTTTGGGATGATTTGGAAGATTGTTGATTTGATTCTGTGAAAAAACATAAACTTTTGCGTCCAGTAGCAGAATTGTTAAAATTTGCTGGAGCATGATAAAATTGTGAATTTATTACACAAGATTGATATACAAATTTCCCACATTTTACAGAATTTTCAGAGTTACAGAAGTTTGGCTAATGTTCAGATGACTACAGACTGTTCTATTTTTGACAGATTCTATTTTCATTGTGTTGTTTGCTTGTTTTGATGAATCTATGGGTTGTATCGGGGGGTATGAGCCATGGTGAAGTTATAATATAGTAGATATAATGCAAATACAAAATTGGAATGAGTTTACAACAGTACCTAAAGTGGTGATTTGCTTTATTATACTAATGGATCTCACGAGTTTTCTATTGAGTTTTGTGTTCTGAAGTTTTCATGTTTTGAGTGAAGTTTCGATGGGCTAAAGAATAAGGAGTGACAAGAGACTAAGCTTGGGGATGCCCAAGGCACCCCAAGGTAATATTCAAGGACAACCAAGCGTGTAAGATTGGGGATGCCCTAGATGGCATCCCCTCTTTTTTGAGGCTATATTTTTATTCACTACATGATATGTGTTTTGCTTGGAGCGTCGTGTATTTTATGAGTCTTTTCTTTATCCGCTTTCTAGTTTGCCACAATCATCCTTGCTAGACACACCATTTTGAGAGGGACACACATTAATCGTGAATTTATTAGAATACTCTTTGAGCTTCACTTATATCTTTTGAGCTAGGCAGTTGCTCTAGTGCTTCACTTATATCTTCTAGAGCACGTCGGTGGTTATATTTTAAAGAAATTGATGAACTCTCATGCTTCACTTATATTATTTTGAGAGTCTTATAAATAGTATGGCAATTTTCTTGGGTTATGAATTTAGTCCTAATATGATGGGTATTCAAGAGGGATATAATAAAAACTTTCATGAAGATCATTGAATATATGAGAAGTTTGATTCCTTGCATTTGTTTTGAGATATGAAGATGGTAATATTAGAGTCATGCTAGTAGTAAATTGTGGAATAGTAAGAATATTTGCGCTAAGGATTGTGATTCCCGTAGCATGCATGTATGGTCTTCCTGTTATGTGTTGAAGTTTGAGCACAATTTATCCTTGATTGTCTTCCTTTGCATGAAGGTCGGGGGCGCGCAATGGTTAACTCCTACCAACCTTCCCCCTAGGAGCATGCGTAGTAATACTTTATTTCGAGGGCTAATAAACTTTTGCAATAAGTATGTGAGTTCGTTATGACTAATGTTGTGTTCATGGATTATACGCACTCTCACCCTTCCACTTTTGCTAGACACTCTTGTGTGCAACTTTCGCCGGTGCATTAAAACCTCCTTATGACTTTCCTCAAAACATCCACCATACCTACCTATTATGGCATTTCCATAGCCATTCCGAGATATATTGCCATGCAAATTCCACCATTCCGTTAATTTGAGTTGTCACATTGAGTTGCAAGTCTTGAGTTATAAGTAAATAAAAGTGTGATGATCATCAATATTAGAGCATTGTCCCATGTGAGGAAAAAATAAAAAAATAGGCCAAATGATTCCAAGAAAAAAGAGGCCAAAGTGCCCAACAAAAAAGAAAAAAATGAAAAAGAGAAAAAGAGAGAAAAAAGAGAGAAAAAGAGAAGGGACAATGTTACTATCGTTTTCCACACTTGTGCTTCAAAGTAGCACCATGTTCCTCATGATAGAGAGTCTCCTATTTTTTCACTTTCATATATTACTAGTGGGAATTTTTCATTATAGAACTTGGCTTGTATATTCCAATGATGTCCTGAAATGCCCGAGGTCTTCATGAGCAAGCAAGTTGGATGCACACCCACTTAGTTTTCTTTTGAGCTTTCATACACTTATAGCTCTAGTGCATCCGTTGCATGGCAATCCCACTACAAAAAAATACACTTCCGTGATGATACGTGTTTGTCACAGTAGGTCACGTTTTCTGTCATGCATGTACATCCATGACGATTTTATGACAGAATCAAGATAGTCATACTTGTGCTATCGTAGAAGTGTTCCATGACATTACCAAAATTATCATCACGAAAGTGTCCACTTCCATGATTAGAAATCGCGCTTCATAGAAGTGCTTTCGTCAAGGGTGACCGACACGTGGCATCCACCGTAACGGTCGCCATTAAGCTATCGGGTTCCGGTTTGGATCCGATAACCCGTTAACAGCCCAGACCAATGGGGATTTTCCACGTGTAAAATTCTCAATGGCCAGAGGAACCACATGTCGGCTCACCGTTGGGACAGATGTCATCCACTCATTGGACCGAAGGCGCCTATGATACGTCGACACGTGACACGGCCCAACAGAGGCCCATTCTAGTGAAAAGGCCGGCTCATTTGACTTGGTCAAAAGGTAGCGGGCCGGCCCACGGAAAGCCTGTTAATGGCCTGTTCGCATATAGCCCACTTACAGCCCGCTAACTCACGACCCGTCACTGCCTACCGGAATTTGGCCCAGTAGTGTCATCTGGGCCGTCCAATATGTTCCAGCCCGTCCGGCCCATGTATGGCCCATGACGTCTTTCAGCCCATAGGAGGTCCTTTGTAACTCTCGGCCCATTAAAGGCCCGAGATGAAACTGGCCCATAATGAATAGTGTATCGCTTTATACCCATTAACGGCGCATTATTCCGTCGGCCGTTTCCAGCCCGTGTTAACTTTCGGCCTTCTAAGGGCCCATTTATTCTTGGGCTCATTTATATAATTCGGTTAGTTACGGTCCGTTACTTGCCTGTTCAGCTTGTGGGCCAAATTCAGCCCGTGGTTACAGTCAGCCCGTTGTGGCCCGTTAACCCGTTGGGATATTTTCATAGCATCATCAAATACGGCCTGTTAATGACCCATTATGGTCGGGCCATAAACAGACGATTTCCACTCTAGCCCATTTACGGCCCATTTTGCGGACCGTTATTGGTCCACGAATAGTACGTCCCATGTTTGTAGAAATGATTATACGGCCCGTAGAAGTCCCATTGATTAGACGACCCGTAGAAGGCCGATGGATCCTACGGCCCGTAGCAGGCCCATGGATCCTACGACCCGTAGAAGGCCCATGGATCCTACGGCCCATAGAAGGCCCATGGATCCTACGGCCCGTAGGAGGCCCATGGTCACTATAGCAGGTAGTTGGACCATGGTTACAACAGTCCATGTGTTGCCATGGTTATTGTGGCCTAGTTATAAAAATAGGTTGTTTTGGCCACTATAAAAACGCGGAAAAAGAATTGCAGTGACTACAAGCAAAGAACTAAACAAGATAATAAGGAAATAAATAAGCAAGCAACTAACGCTAGGCTATTATGGCTATTACACATATTGCATCCACTGGGCATCAAAGTTTGCCACCAGTGGAAATATAGGGAACAAAGCAGCATATTACATACACTGGCCGTCTAAATTGGCCACCATTGCAAATAAACGCAGCAGCAAAACAAGTCCATAACTGAAACAACTTCAGAAGAGTTCAAGAAACGTTATCCTGGGTATCCACCATTCTGGCAATAAGCTTAGCAAGCTTATTAGCTTTGTCCCGTTTGGCGCTAAAATCCTCCAACGCTTGCTGTTGCACCAGAAAGTATGCATCTGAATGCTCCAGGGACTTCCGCAGTCCTTCCGCTTCTTGTCGCAGCACAGCTGATCGATGTCTTTCAGCTTGTAGTTGAGACTCAAGAAACCGAACTGATTCAGACAATGAGTTTGAATAGCTTGTGCCAGCGGTAGTGGCTAGTAACTCGAACACTAAACCAAGACAGGACTTTGGGGTTGTCTCACTATC
Source organism: Triticum aestivum (assembly GCF_018294505.1). Classification (NCBI taxonomy): domain Eukaryota; kingdom Viridiplantae; phylum Streptophyta; class Magnoliopsida; order Poales; family Poaceae; genus Triticum; species Triticum aestivum. The sequence continues at coordinate 393,961,469 of NC_057811.1, forward strand.
TTCAAGATAGTTTTCCTTAGCTATTTTATCAGCTTTGTTGGAGAACAACAAGGATGTCTCACTATCCCGAACCTTATCTGCATTACTTCCTTTACCATTGCTTAATAAGGCACTCTTCCCCAATATTCTGTCAGCATTCTAAAAGAAGAAACAAGCAGACACATAACATGTTTAGCATGTACTAGTATATGAAACTCATTTCGGTGAACTAGTTCATTAGTAAGGTGGACAGGATTAAACTACCAAGTCTTCTATTGCCAAGTAGTGCATTATAAAAGCAACAAACAAACATATATCTATGTCCTATGGTCACTGCATTGTCTTGCCAAATCAAAATAGAGACACGGTTCAAATCATATCAGTTCAAGACATGGGAAACTACATGGCACAACAAGATTTCAGATGGGTACCACGAGTCTACATGTACAACAACACTATTGGCTCTAGTGATGCTAGTAATGTGAATGATATGAGAATTCAACTGTATACACAATTGAAATTGAAATCAACAGAGCTATTTATAAGAGCAAACCTGTTAAAGAAACATGTGTAAACATACCTGTTGTGCCATTGGAGTTTCGATTGGATCCTTCAATTTAAAGTAAGTTTGTATGAGTAAATACAGTGATACAAGAGCAAAGCAGTATGCACGATAGCAATGGAATCTTAAATGAGAACAGTTGTTCTTTAGGTTTAAGCACTTGTTCTACATGAACAGAGTACAGTAAGACGAAAGCATATAGTACTTAAAAATAAAAAATGAGCTCATAGACCTTACCACATTCTTGGTTCGGGACCGGTACAGAAGAAGGCGTTCCCAGTCATCGTCCAATAAATGTGTCTCGGGAGAATGTAAGGGAATTTGATGAGTTCCTTTGCTAGTGAAGTACGTTTTCTTCAGGTAATTCCGATACTGCCACCAAGCATTCTTGAAGATAGCAGAGGTATTAGCACATGTTGCCTCATCCCGAGTTTCCAAATCGGTCCTTCTCTATAGAGAAAAATGGGAAAATTTGCTGTATTATAACCATCATGGAGGTAGAATGTATGGGACAAAGCAAAGTAATTGCCATGAATAACATTACTTACACATAACTCCTGGACAAACACCTGCAACTGGCATTTTCCTTCATCTTCAGTATAATATTTCCATGATCAGAAGACGCGCACATAGGATTTAACAACATCAAATGCGATAGATGCTAAACTACGAATGGCTGGTTGTGCTTCCTCCACAGGAATAGGTACTAACTGGTGGAGTTGGGGTTCGCCGTGGTAGTACTGGCGCTTTGGGCACTGGAGCTGCCTTACTAACTGCTCTTGTTTGGGAGCTCTATGGTGGAGATGGTGTTGTGTCAACATGAACTTGGTTACTATCTGCTGGGGTTGGGGTTAGATTGTGTGAAGCTGGTTCTCTGTCCATCGCAGTAGGGGTACAATCTGCGAGATCTGGGTTATGTGTGGTAGGGCTGGTTCTCGTGCATGTACAACCGGGGTGTTATCTCCACCAAGAGGTAGCACTGTTTTATTTGAAGACCGTGTTTTTACTCTGCTAGATACTGCCATCACCCGCTCCAATTCAAATGGCTGATAAACAGGAAACATAGTTGAATGTACACACATTGTATGAGAGATAGATGCAATAGATAGTGTGGAAAAAAGAGGGCATGAAATAGTTGACATGTATATTGTTTAACTAAAAAGGATAGCATGACATAATTTCACATATATGATGTCTATCTAAACTGGATAGCATAGCATGACATAATTCAAAGATATGATGACTAACTAAACAGGATGGCATGAGATAATTATATGATGTCTTTAGTAAACAGGTCCGCATGACATAATTCACATGCATGTTATCTAAGTAATCACACTACAAGAATCTTGTTAATCTATGACGGATACTGTTGGGTTCTACGGTAGGGTGCGTCGACTACAAATTAAAAATTCCTACGCGCAGAACAACCAAGAACATGCTACAGGAGATGGATCACAGATTGCTACCACTAGACGTGCAGTGCCGTGCAGCGGAAGAAGAGTTGGGGCAGCGTTTCCGCATGGATCGTCTCCTCCTCGTCCGATCTCCCTCGAATAGCCGGTCGTCGGTTCCCACGTACAGGTTCGCTGGAGCGGTGCAAGTGCACCGCCTCTAACAGTATCCGCGCGTGCAGGAGGAACGTCGTGGGGCGAACTGCTAGGCCCGATCACACAACCGGCGGCGAGTGGAGGTGTCTATTCGCAACACATGCAAACTCTAGTGACAGCGCCAAAGCGATCAATCCAATGAGTGTGCTGCACCTCCACTATATATAGGCATCTGTCGCGGGCTCAACTCTTGGGCCTTGCACAGATCCTAAAGCCCACAAGTCTACTCGGCCACAATCCGAATACAGCTCGGATCACATCCGGCCAGTGTCCTCGGATCCAACCTCGCAGCTTCCTTCCCTTAAGCGCGCGGCCCCTTAGGTTCAAGCCAGCATGGTCACAGTTCGGAACTTCGGATCACCTCCGAACTGCACGGTTGGTAGCGGCCTCCAGCAAGGCATGCCGAACACCATGCAGACTATGAAGCTGGTTAGCGAACCTGTACATCACACTTCCATTCCTTTTGCCACACGATATATGTTGTCGAGCTCAAGGCGAGTCTGTCATCCTTGTGCTAGCCCGACCTCTTTCTCGTTCTAGTGATGCCGACCACTATCCGGATTATCTCATAATCCTTGTCGCATGGCCATGCTTATCCTGGTCGGATCACACGAGGGGCCCAGAGTATATCTCTCCTGGTCGGAGGGGCAAATCCCATCTTGCTCGACCATGTCTCGCAGCATGGGTCTGGACAAGCCTGAAACCTACCTTTGTAACTACCCAGTCACGGAGTAGTGTTTGGTCAGCCCAAAGCAAGTCTGTCACCATCCCGAGTACATGTGCCAACTCAGGTCTTAGGACATAGAACGTATGTTGTACTAGAGACTCACAGATGACATATCGCTGCGTCTCATAGTTGGGTCTGTCTGACTCGGACCTTATCTCGACTCGGATCCGACTACGTCGAATCCGACCAGACCTTTCCAAGTCCATATTATCCGGTTAGCATCCAATGCTCCATGGCTAGTGAGACCAAGCAATCGACCGTGTCATATGCTAGTCTAGTCGGCTGTGCGTCCACACAACCCTTTTGACTAGGGACCTTTTAGGACAGTCGTCATACAATGCATAGTCCCACAAAAAAGTCACGTACTTGCTAATACACATCATTGATAATGTCCAAGGACTATCTTTATTCATAAACACATAGGAAATATCATCATACATGATTGCCTCTAGGGCATATCTCCAACAGATACAATCTGTCATGGAACAGTGCAAAACCATCAAGGAGGGTGGTCCGTGACGGACTTAGAATCCGTCATGTACATTGCGTCATAATTTGACAACTGTACCACCATGAAGGATCCTAGCCGTCACCGATCAGTTTCTAGGCTCGCCCAGGCCCGGTCCTCTATGACAGACTAGTTCGTCATGGATTGAGATGACGTTGTACAAAAATGGGCCTGACGTGGCATCTCATGGCACGAGCGTGGATGTGACATGGCATCCGCATTTTTATTGTGGTAGTTTAGACTATTTATTTTAGTCCATCCATGATTTCCATCCAAGTAATTACAGCGCGACCCATTACACATAATCAAAAAAGCTTTCACAACACAATTAATTTCCATTGACAGGCCCATAATTTAAAGCATTTCACAAATTTCTATTGAATTACTTCACCGAGTAAAGCCCTTTTAAAACGTGGCCAATAATACACCCAACATCAGTTTAGATGCCCTCAATAATAATCACACCAGATTACATCAATATATATACAAGATTGTACATGCCCTCTTAATCATCAAGTTCACCTCTACGCCTCAAACTTCCTTTGTGGCTCTGACCACCAAGTAAACCTGTAACAAACAATATGCTTCTGTTACAAATGGCAAGTTGATTACAACAACATCAATAGTAGTTATTATCATCTGAACCATCATTTTTATTTCATATGATTTGAACCTCACTCGTGAGGCCTATATACTTAAGAGTTACGCCAGGATTGCTTGTCTTTCACTAATCAACAATACTGCTTCATTACAGCAACACAACATCGATGACTAATCACGAGTAACCTAGTGTTAAATAGTTCAATTCATTCTGAAGGGCATAGGAGCTTACCCATGCCAAAGGGCTGAGGAGCTCCACCCTCTTGTGCAACTGTAGGTATTTTTGAAAAATTATCATCTCAAAGATCAGAAGGGTGTTGACAAATAATAAAGGGATAGGGGAATGAGATAAGTTATTGTTTCTGCAAAACTACTTGCAAGAAAACTGTACTTCTTTTTACCATAGTGCACACCTTTTTTTCTAAGCCATGATCATGAACTAACTTGGTGTCATTTTACTTATGTAAACATATACACCTATCTACGTGTGAGAATAGACCTAATAGGTATACTGTAGTATCAAGACCAGCCAAGTGGGCTCTTTTTTTAGAAAAATGTATTTTACAATGAATCTAATAAAACTAATTCTATCGTGTAGATGTTGATATAGCTTCTTACAAACTCGGTCAAATTCAATTATTTCGGAATTGAGGAAGCAGATTATAAATAATACCTATTAATGGTAGAGAAAACAAGAATAAATGAAATGTTCAAGGTGCAGACACTTTCAAAGTTACACTGCACTTAACATGATTTAATAAACTAGAACCACTAACTCTCGATTTTGATAACAGATCTTGCATTAAACAAATGCAATTTTTTTATTATATTTAGAATTGGTAGAGGAAATCAATCAAACCTATAACTTATATAATAGGCTATGGCAATCTGATCTCTACCAGTACTGCAAGAAATAACAACCAGGCTGGAAGTAATGATGAATAGAAGAGATATACAACCAACGATGGTTCACATAACATTTCAGGGAAGTATATCTAAACTATTATAAAGTAGTGATGACTGACTACGTATTGTAGTGTGAGCATGCAGTAGTGCTTGCCATTGTTGATGAAGGTCCTAAAGAATTGGCACAGCAAGTTCTTCTGTCTCCATCATAGTTCTTCAGCTATCTTTAATTCTGCCAGTGAACTGATTCAGTCATTTAGTAATCGTCAACCTTCTTCACTGATCAAGTGGAGACATGAGCCACTAACAGTGCTTAAGAAATCAGAAAAAACTTAATAATAATAATGCATTAATATATACACTTTACATACCCCGTAAAAAATACACTTTACATCAGTAGAGAAATATGTCAGAGAAGGAACACTGATTCCACAATACAGAAAGACTAAAAGGCTACTGTAGAATGTAAAGCAACATCCAGTAATTCATAAAGTGGATAACTCCTTTTCCTGATATATCAAGAATCCTTCTGGAAGTGATTGAACCGATACTACACTCCCTTTTATTTGGCAGTAAGAAGAGGTTCAATTCTCGATCTCTTTTGGTTCTGGAAAGATACAACAATGCACATCACATATAGTTGTGCACATTCCCTTTTATTAGGCGGTAAGAAGAGCTTCAATTCTCATCTCTTTTGGTTCTAGAAGATCAAAAAATGCACAACAAATACAATTTTACACTCTAGAGTGACTTCCACAGAATACAGATTAAAAAGTGCAGTCAACTAAAACTACAGCTACCTGATTGCAACAGTCATTTTAATCAAATCAGGAAAGCATCAAACAGTTGACTGACTATGAGTCTAATTTGCTATAAGACTATAAATTCTACAACAGAGGGATTAATGTTTGGAAATATTAAATCATCAATTCTTGAGAGGAAAGATACAAAATCAAGCTGAATCAAGCAGAGCGAGGTAGAGGTCGTAGTGCTCACCAGAGAGCTTTGTAAGCAATGCAACAGTCGTAGTGCAGGTCAGCCACAGTTGTCGCGTGACAGAGGAGGTTGCCACAGGATGCACCGCTACCCCGGACGTGGAAGAGGGGGTCGGGGTCGCCGCCGTCCAGCCCAATGCACACGAGCGCACCGAGCTAGGGGCGCCATCCAGGAGGCGGAGAGGGCGCGAGCGGGCGCGATGCACGACAGAGTGGTGCTGCTGGAGATGCGCCGGCGATGGAGACGACGCTGCAGCCGAAACCCTAGACACTGGCTAGGGGTTGAGTGCGAGCGCAGGGGGCTGGGAGCGGCAGATCCAGCCGGCCTGGAGGGCGGAGGGGTCGAAGACGAGCTCGTGAGCGTGCGGCACGGTGGCGGACATCGCCGGAATCGGCGGACGTTGGTGGCGGTGCGGTGATTCACAAGAGAGAGAGAGAGAGATGGCTCATGCGGGAGATGGATTGGTGGGGGTTGCGGTGGATCTAGCAGCTGCCGGAGCAGCGAGGTGAGAGGAGGGGAAGGCCCGGCAACAAGCAGTGGGAGGAGGGAGGCGAAGTGGTGGTGGGTGGCGGTGGTGTGTGTGAGCAGATGGGGAATCGGGAGGCGGGCTGCGAAGAAGGGAGGGACAGAGAGAGGAGGGGGCCGAGGAGGAGCCACTTAGTGTTGGGTTTTTATACGGGAATGGTTAGGCGGGCTTTAGCGGGCTTGCGGGGCGGTACCAGGCCATTCATGACAGTTTTCCGAAACATCATCCAAAATCTGTCATGGATCAACAGGTTTCTTGTAGTGTCAGGATCGCATGATTTAATTCACATATGCGATTTATATGCTAAGCAGAGGGCATTCACATATATGATGTCTAAACTAAGAACATGGTGTTGAATATTGTGTATATGATGTCTAAACTATGCAACGCAAGACACCATATGCATGATATGAGCAGGATAACCGTGCCAAGTTAGAGCATACACCTCGGTGGGGGAATAGGACTGGTCATCTGTCTCTGAATCCATCTCTGAGGAGCTATCGGGACCCAGCAAGAGATCTGCTTCGACAGGTAGCACTGTTTGCTCTGAAGACCTTGTTTTCACTCCAGGTTTTTCCATCACCCACTCAAATGGCTGATTGACAACAAGAGTAGTTTAATGTACAAACATTATCGACAAATGGAAATGTAATGAAGAAAAGGATGGGCAAGATATCATTAAAATATATGATGCCTGGTTAAACAGGATGTCATTGCATATTTCACATATATTATGGCTGGCGAAAAGAGATGAGACTGCATAATTCCCATATATGATATAGAAACTAAACAGGTGGCATTACAGAACATGTCTAAACTAAGCAGATGACATATATGATGTCAAAAGGAGGCACTGCAAGGCAACATATGCATGACATGACTAACATCATCATGCCAAGTTAGAGCAAACACCTTGGGGGTAAATAGGAGTGGTCAGCTGCGTCTGAATCTGCCTCAGAACATATATCTTCGTCTGGATTACAATCTGGAGAGGGGGGAGGGTTTGCCATTGAACCCACCATGGAGGGATGTCTGCATGACATTGTATTGCCGCACAAAACTCTTCTCTTTTTCTTCACATGTTCAGCATGACTGTGTACAATATTTGACATGCACACGAAAAAAATATAGTGAGATTATGCAAGGAAAGCATGCAGAAATCTAGAGTGATGGTAAAAATCAGTGGATGGATCCAAAAATAATGATAGCAGGCTGATGATAGCTTTAATTTAATAAAAAGACAGATGAGGATTGCTTTACTATTTGTTTCCCACCAAAGATGAACAACATAGGCATACCTTAGGTGAACCAGATAATAGTGAGAGATACTATTCATTGCTGCCTCGATATGTGCCCCACAACTAATCTTAAAACTCAAGTTTGAACATTAATTTGGACCTGACTTGGAGTCTAAGAGGTGAACATGACGATAAAATAGCAGGTAATATTAAGCAATGCATAACATAAGCAGAAACAAAAGAGTGTGACCTCTCTTGTGGACCCGTGTACTCCTCAGGTTCATCTGCTGATTCGATGATGGTGATGCCATTGTGGTGGGTGCCGGCGGCAGGGAAGGAGATCTGATGTAGCGAAAGACAGTCAGGAGTCGTGATGTCTAGTTTGGTGGATGCTTCTGTCGATGGAGCAGCTCAGGTGAGGTGGACGACGTTGCGGCAGGAGCAGGATAAACCACACAAAGTTTTCTTCGACACCTACGTGTAACTGAAGTAATTATGTAAGGGCTCCTTTGGCTTGTAGGATCTAAAAACGCAGGGATAGGAAAAACACCAGAATAGGATAGGAATGCATGTGGGAAACAAAGCATTTGTAAACACGGGATTTCTGTCAACTTGGGTGTTTGGTTCACAGGAATTGGAAGAGCAGAGGAATGCAAAGAAACATGGCCAAACTAAAGTGAAACCATATGAAAGCGTGTACAGTTATAATGTTATTCTGCCACTAATGCACTTGGTCTTGTTTTCATGCATAGGAGTTTGAAAAGTAGGTCCAGGTGGATGTTTTGCTCCATTCCTTTCAACAAAATGCATGCATAATTGAATAGTAGAGTGCCATAGGAAAATTTCCTATTGCTATGTTTTTCCTTTAGTTTTTCCATTGAACCAAAATAGCCCTAATGGATCGACATGAATGTAGAGTAATAAGCGATGCAACAAGTGCACAACCTCTTTGCTGTAGCCGTGTCGACCTCGGCATCATTGGTTTGGCCACTGAAGAAGTTGAGGCAGAGGTAGTTGTGGGAGGTGTGCAGGAAGACCTGAGGAATCTGTAGACAGCGTCCAGGGCACTGCTCTGTTGTGATGGATGGTTCCGTCGTTGGAGGAGCTCCGACGAGCCGTAAGACGTCGAGGCTGAAGCAGTACAAGACAGACATCGTTAATCTCAAGTGGGATTCTAATAGCATCTCCAATAGATGATATAAAATACATTACCAAAAAGTGACAGATGTAAAATTTACATCACCAAAAAACACCTGACTACAACTATTGACTCTAGACTTAACTGTCGAAACTAAAATTTACTGTGGAATCTGAATGTTACTGTCGAAACTGAACATACTGGTAGCACAGAGGCACTTCACATGTAGATTAGGCCGCTCGAGCACTAGTAGTAGAGAAACAATGATTTAAATTAGCAGGCGGTCGACGGGGAACACAGTAGCAGATAGCAGCCGGAGCAGCAACGCCTGGAGGAGCAGCAACTAGTGCCAGAGCAGCAACTCATATAGCTGCAGCAGCCCGTGTACCAGCATCAGCAGCGCGAGCGAGAGCAAGAGCAGAGCAGCAGCACGAGCGAGGGGGAGAGCAGAGCAGAAGTGCGAGCGAGAGCCGGAGCAGCAGCAGCAGCAGGTCTGGCTGTATGGACGCCGCTGCCGAAGGGGCCTTGCACTGGGGGACAGCCGCCGTGGAGATGTCGCCCGCGGCACCGGCTTCGAGGCAGCCGTGCCAGGGGGTGCAGGATGGAGCACCGTTGGCGCCGGGAGGTCGAGTTAAGGAGAAGGTGCGATGCGATGAGTGTACAACCTATTTCGTGGCACCGAGTAGGCCTCGGCTTCGTCCGAGGAGTCGGTGAGGATGCTGCGGTTCCGGTGAAGCAGGTTAAGGCGGCATTGTGGGGATGGAGCAGCCGCGATAGATGAGGCGATCATCGGAGCAGCTCCTTGGAGGTGGAGGACTAGGCGGCTGAACCGGCGAAACAACGAGATGGACGACGGATCCTCATCCGGGGAGGTGGATGAGGGACGTCGAGCTATTGCGGTGGACGACGTCGTCGGGGAAGAGGCTCTGGCTGGGCAGCGGTGAGGTGAAAGACAGAGGAGGGTGTGGTTTCGTGGCTGGAACAGAGAAGTTATGGCGGCCTGGGATTTCGAATGGCGAAAAGGAGGCGATGGCAGGGGGACCATGACTTAGGGACTCGCTCGTCCAAAATGTAGGGTGTGTTACAAAAGTACCCCCACCGATTTGAACTAGCGACCCTTTCGGCTCAGGGTTAGAAGGGGGATTTCATGTGTTGGGATTTGGCAGCTGGAGGGAGTTTTCGCGCGCGTTATAATTTCGGGATTGCAAGGCGCGAGTTTTGGGAGCACGATATCTGAATTTTTGAGATATAACAAGGCGCGGGTTGAATTTTAAGGACAAGCCTAATGTGTAATATTGTACATACCAAATCAATTCGCACTTCCCTCATTGAAAAAAATGAAAAAATAAGACTATTCACACCACACAAAGAGAGAGTCCTGTCCCGTTTTACTGTACAAATGCTATTCAATGCTATGAATCCATGTTATGTCCAATTAAAATTTTTCACTAGTTGTATAATGCATGTAACCTACTCATACCAACATTTTAGTGCATTCCAAATGTCTATACTACCCTTCGAACTAAATTTGAATTCATTTCTCTATTTGAATAAGAATCTACAATCATGATTGTTGCCAACTTAAACCATCATTCGTGTATTATCTTAACAACACACCACATGATTACTATAGAGATAGATATGAACTATGTGCACTATATGAACTCACACTACTGCAGGATGCTGCTAACGCGACACTACGATCAGAGACCCTTTTAGAAACTGTGTGCGATGCAATAGTCGCAAACGGTGTTGTATGAAAACTGTCAGAAATGATGTAAAACGTTTGTGATGAATGATACATCAAACACGGTTCAGATTATAGTTGCGTGTGCGATGAGGGGCATACAGTTGATCTATACGAACTGTTTGCGATGAGACAGAACAACAGAAACAGCAGCCAGATCAAGGTGTGTGCGATATACGGCATACAGTTCACTCCGATGAACCGTTTGCGATGAGTGAGGTGAACACAAACGATTCGGTGTAACAAGATGTGTCTGATACCCGGCAAACAGGTCGGTAATCAGAATTGTGTGCGATCATTATAGACAGCCCATACGGTCTTTTTTTGTGAATTGTGTGCTTGTTAGGGCACACAGTTCAACGAACCAACCTGTTGGCGATAATGTCGAAGATCTCTGTCGAATACATATTACTAACCATCTACGATGAGATTGACAGGATAAACAGAGATATATACAGTCTCTTTAATTTAGTCCTTCTTCTTCTTCTTGTTTTTCTTGTTGGATGGCCCCGCGACATCGTCTTGACGAGGACGCTTCTTGCCGCTGACCGTTGGCTTTTCATCACCACCGCCGTCATCATCGTCGTTGCTGTCGTCGTCATCCTCCTCCTCGTTTGACCATTCCTCCTCCTCCTCCTCATCATCGTCGTCCTCTTCTTCGTCCTCCGACGGCTCCTCGTCCATCTAGTTGTCGTCTGACGACTCTGGAGGTAGCGTCCCTTCCATGAACCGGATATAATCGAGGTCTGGGCTCGGCGCCGGACTCATGGAAGACGAGCGGGATGATTCCGATGTTGACCTATCATCGGGCGCCAGACTGCTGGCCGAACTGTCGTCCTCGCTATCGCTCGACATGACTGCAGAGTGTGTGCCAGTGTGTAGCATGGCCTACCGGGGACGATGAAGATGGTGGACACTTAAGCGGGGTATGCAGAGAAGAGGAACTGCCAATTGAAGCGGGGGTTGACGTATTATCTAACCGCTGATATAATCAATTGCAACTATTTGTACCCAGTCGCTCCAAATTCCCGGGGTTGCGCAGGACTCCTATTGGCTATTTGGCTGGTTTCCTTTTTCAGGACAATAACAAGGAACGAGTTTAGGGATTATGCACCGGTACCGGTACGAACGGAGTAGGACAGTTGGCAAGCAATACATTAGGCTCTTCTTATTGATAAAGCCAGTGATAATCAAACTAGAAATGAAAAGAAAAAAGCCAAAGAAAAACATCTGCACGAATCTTCGCGTAACATCAATGGCATAGGACCTAGATGTGCATTACTTAGAGCACATCTAGATATGCTTTAGCAATACTGTCAAACAAAACCCCTAATCATCATTGCAAACAGCGCATAGAACATGGCTAATGCGACAACCACAACTACACATGCTAGTTCCTTCTTGTCTCTTGCTTTCATCTGTTGCCTGTGATTGATTCTTTCTTGCTTCATTGTACTGATTGTACATTCCAGATGTTTTCCCCTCTCTTGCCACGAGGGAAGGCTGAAAGGTAAGCCGGTCCTTGCTGGCACGCAAATGGCTGCACCCGGAGAATTGGCAGAGAAAGCCCATTTGACGGTACTGCTTAACAACCCAGTTCTCATCGCTTATGCCGAAGAACACTTGGCGGAGATACGCCAAAGCTTCTTACCAATGGTGCCTTCATCAGAAGTGGAGATGAAGGAGCACACTCAGAAGTACGCCGAATGGCTGAAGAATCGTTTGGCACAAGGATCCATCGATGACATTGCTACGTGGTTGGCACAAAAGCCATGACCTACGGTGTTGACGTACCAAGCATATGACATAAATGGATACACGTTCTACACTGAGGAACATGATAAGAAGACCTCGTATCAGAACAGCTCTGTTCAAATAGAATGCATGACTGTAAGTGAAGCTGATAAAAGGGTATACTATGGAACCATCAAAGAGATTTGGGAGCTTGACTATGTGAAAGTTAAGGTGGCATTATTTAGGTGTGCATGGATCCCTCTTGGTCAGGTAAGGATTGATGAGTACAGGAAGACCTGTGTTAACAGGACAACGATGGCATATCATGCGGACCATTCATTCTTGCCAGCGATGCTACCCAGATTTTCTTTGTGGAAGACCCCTTGCATAAGAACGGCCATTTAGCGATGCATGGGAAGAGATGGGTACTGGGTGTCGACGATGTTGCCGATGAGGACGAGTATGATGAATTTGATGAGTTGCCAGCCAAGGGATCGCGCACAAGTGCAACAGAGAAGCGTAAAATCATCAAAAACCCCAAGTTCATTCAGGGTCAACTTAATGATCCCAGTTCCCCCATGTACATGGGAATTAAGCCATAAGACTAGTCTTTATGCCTACCCTGCAACTTAATTCATTCAATTTAGAACTGTAACGTGTACTGAATTTGTGAGTTATGCCCGCTTTTCTATTGATGTAAGAACCGTTAATATGTTGACCTTGATATGTTGTCAGCTCAGGCAATGAATATGAACTGTTTTTTTTGTTATTATTATTATTATATCATAGAGGTAGCACACTCAATCGATCTCACTACAGTATGTGTGAACAAAAATATGCAATCTGGTTTGCGAATAGCACACGGTTTGTTGATGAAAGCCGTGTGCCGACCAAACCCTGCCACCCCGCCCACGATCTGAGTCGTGCTTTCTGATTGGCCAGAACCCAAACCCCACGGATCATACGTCTGCACCGTTGGATGCTCCCAGATCGAACAGCGATCCTCATCCCTTTCGATAGCACATGCAGTTCCGGTTGTAATTTTATTTTTATGCACAAAATGCACGTTAATCTCAAAAAATGTCTTAAATATAGCTAACGATACCTGAAATGCACCAGAAAATCAAACCCATGGTATAATGGTGATTGCGTACCGTGGAAATTTTTATGAGGCCAAACGATGAAGTCACCGACCAGAGGAGTTTGAATTGACACGTCTCCTTTTGGAAAACCATGATCCTTCATGTGAGATGCTCCGGTTTGGAAGGAGCGGTCATCAAAACTTGTGTTAAACTTTACCAATTTTTTTCCACGTGGTCGTGAGAGCACGCCACAGGCACACATCGATTTTGATGATGTCCGAACTCCATCTGAATTTTCTGTAATTAAAATACCAACTAGGCCTACGCCAGTGGCCGCACCTCGCGACCGAAATGTTTGAAACTTGTCCCCGCTTCTCGAACAAACGGATGAAAACTCACAAAGCGACGCACAAATGATCTATACACCTTTGCTAAGATGATAGTAAGGGGGTATCATAGCTAGTATCATGCATGCCAACTAGGCAATTTTGATGAGATATCATAGAATTAATTAAATGAAGAAAGAGAGGGTTAAGTATCATATCATGAAACCGTATCATAATAAATGTTATGCTACTATGTGTCATGCATGACAATATAAAGTACTACATATGATACTAGCTACTCTATGATACTATGCATTAGAGCAAGTAAGTACACAATAGAGTGACATAAGACTAGCGACAATGGGTAGTAGCATAGAATGTTACTAGTCTATGTTACTAGCTACCTCTATAGTGGGGAGTAACATATGTGTAGTAACATGCAACACTTCATTTATTAGGCTATAGACTCATCTTGCCTTGAGATGTGTGATGTTACTCAGACTAGCCACAATGGGTAGTAACATAGAATATTAACATGCCCATGTGTTACTAGTCTATGTTACTACCTCTATAGTGGGGAGTAACATATATGTGTGGTAACATGCAACACTTCATTTATTAGGCTATAGACACATCTTGCCTTGATATGTACCTGTGATGTTACTCATACTACTAGTAACTAGCTATGTTACTACTTTCCTCCCTTTCTTCATTTATTGCTTGCTACATCATCTACTTAATTTATCTAGATATGTGTGATGTTACTACCTATGTTACTCCCATTGTGGGTAGTCTCATACTATAGTAAGACTATACCCACAGTGGGAGTAACATAGGTACGTAGTAACATCACACATATCCACTTTCCTCCATTTCTTCATTTATTGCTTGCCACATCATCTATTTTATCTATATATGTGTGAAGTTACTACCTATGTTACTCCCACTGTGGGTAGTCTGGCTATAAGGAATAGAATAATATATATGTGCTTATTAGTCGGAGGAAAGAGAAGAGAAGCGGGCTCTTGGTTAGTAGAGCCAGCTGCAACACGAGACCCAAGACACTTTGTGAGGATGTAAGGTGGGCCAACTATTCATAAACTAGTACGTATATAAAACTTATTATTGTACATGCCCGCTAAGAGGTTGGCTATATATGACATGGCAACTTCTTATAGCCGACCCTTTGGCTGTATTATTAACCATGCTCTTAGTGAGGTAGCTAGCTAGTATATCATAGATGACTAGCTAGTATCAGACTAGCCACAATGAGAGTAACTTCAGCAGTAACACCGACTCCAACTCAGCAAACTTGCTTATGTGGCAATAAGTTAATGAGGAGAGAGATAGTTTCAGTAACTTAGCTAGTTACTGTAGCATCACATCACTACAAGAAATATGTCAACTAGTGACCTTCTGTCAGTGACCCTGGAAGAATTGGTCATAGATCTATGACCATTTCAGACCAATTGGTCAAAAGCTGTTCGGGGGGCTCCAAACCCTAAACTATAACGACCATTTTGGTCAGAAAGGTCGTAATTTCCTTACACGAAATGGTCATAAAGCAGATAGCACTGGTCCGCTGCCTTATTTCTAGCTGATCACGACCAATATAGATGGTCATAACCTTGTAAATTGTGGTGGGTTGCTATGACTAGGCGCCACCTCATCAGTTTTGCCTATGTGTCATGTCCATGTGGCAATTTTTGCCCCAGGTTGTGAAGCAACCTATATTTCTGTCATTCCCAAAATTCCCAAAAAAATCTCATAAATTCTTTGGGTCATATCTTCGTCAAATATGTAAAAAAACTTAATTGCCTAGTTCAAAAATAATTCAACAATATTCATTTTCCTATTCTGTTCAGAACAACACTTTGTGAAGGAAGTACCACTTTGGCATGTCCAAATAGTATCCATTTTCTACGGTGCTTTCCTATGCCCAAATAACCATCCTCCACCAAATGCCAGCTCAATCCATTCAGATTTTGAGCCCAGCTTCAACATTCGTATTTATGTCCAGTGTGGTACTTTGCAAAGCAAGTACTACCTTGGCTCCTCCTTTTGAGCTGAAAATTTGTGAAGACGGTCTTCTTAGTAACTAATCATCCTCAGCCAAAACTCACGCCCGTTAGCCATGTACATTTCCCGTACCGCTAATCAAACACTTGGCTGCTAATTCATGTTTGAGCATCGATCGGTCTCCTCGTGAGAATCTTATGTTGTAATTTTCTTCCTAGCACCTACCCGGGGAGTGCCCAACCCACTAGACATGCCTAGGCCGCCCAGAACACATGGCAACGCCACAGTCACGCGGTGACCACGCGGCGGGCATGCGAGTTTACGCGCTCTAGAGTTGGGGCCCTCGGCCACCGCCCAAACCTCGACGTATCGCCACCAAACCATGTATTTATGATTAAATAGGTACTTATGTAACTAGAAATGGTTTTTGGAAAAAATAAATAGCAAACTATGAGGCAGCTGCAGTTCAAATTAGACCCGCTTCCACCTGAATCGGCGGAAATTTGTCTTTTTCACGAGAGGTGGATCAAAACTTTTTACACCCAACCATTTTGTCAATTGTGCATTAAATATGTCCTAGTATTTTAGAAAATTGATTTGGTCCAATTTTGCAACAATTATTTGGGAGGTCCTTCACAAAAAAACCTCCTTTTGGGCACTCGAAAAATGGAAAATGGTTTTTTCGTCCAAAGAAAATGAAAACTTCCTTAGGCAACATTGTTTGCCATTCCAATATGCACCCTTGTGCACAATATGAGATCATTTGAACAAACTATGCCATGAATGTGGCCATAAGATTGATCATTTGGCTTGAAAGCCATTGATCTCCACATGTGATAACTCGTTTCTGAGAACACTTTTTTAAAATAATTGCCGTATTACAAGTTTGTTATTTTTCTGGGAACTTGGCCACATATAATAACACAATGCGAAGGTTTCCCAATTTTTTGATTTTTTTGGATTTTTTATGCCTGTTTCAAAATGCGGTCAAAACGGCGGGGATGACCGTTCCTAGCGAGTGGTTGAATCTTGGAATTTTTTTGGTGTTTCTCTGATTAAATAGATACTTATGTACCGAGAAATGATTTTTGGAAAAAATAAAGAGCAAACTACAAGGCAGCTACAGTTCAAATTTGACCCGCTTCCAACTGTATCGGCGGAAATTTGTCTTTTTCACGAGAGGTGGATCAAAACTTTTTACACCCAACCATTTGGTCAATTGTGCATTAAACATGGCCTAGTATTTTAGAAAATTGATTTGGTCCAATTTTACAACAAATATATTATAGGTCCTTCACAAAAAAACTCATTTTGGACACTCGAAAAATGATTAAAAATAAGTACAAAGATCAGAAATGCATACAAATTAGTGCTCAATTGATGACAGGATCTCTGTGAGGGAATTTCTCCAATCCCAGTATCTCTTTTCCATGTTTTATCTGCCTCTTTCTCAGGAAGCTGCTGCTGAGTTGCACATATTGGAAAATTGGATCATGCAGTTAGACAGAGACCCCACCATACCTGATGTTTGGATATGGCCTGGTCAATCAGAAGAGTATACTGCAAAAAGTTTTTACAGGATCATGCACTCCCACTTGCCTACAATACAACCCTGTAAATGGCTTTGGCAGAGTAAATGCACCATGAAGATCAAGGTGTTTGGCTGGCTTTTGTTCTTTGACAGACTTAACACCAAGGATATGCTGGTTAGGAGACACTGGCGCTCAAATCAGGATGAAAATCTTTGCCTCATCTGCAGTGAGTTGGCGTATGAGAATAGGATACATCTATTTTTAACTGCACCTTCAGCTGTAGAATCTGGAACTATTTGGGTATTGATTGGTCTGGAGGTTCAGATATCCTGCAATGTCTCCTGCACGCCAGGTCTAACTTCACACACCCTTTCTTCGTTGAAGTTATACTAACAGCAGCATGGAATATTTGGATTAGGCGAAATGGCAGAATTTTCAGAGCTGAGAGAGCTACATTCAGTGCTTGGAAGTGTAATTTCATCCATGAAATTTCTTTGCTTGCTCACAGGGTGAAGGACTGTAACAAGCCAAAGCTTTTGGCTTGGATTGCTTCTTTGTTGTAAAGCAAGTACAGTTAGTTAGCAAATAGGTAGACTCTTTCCCCTTTTGTTTTCCTTCTTTGTATAGTCTGTTTTACTTGTACAGTGGTTCTTTATATAATAAAGGGCTGTGGGGCTTTGCTCACAGTAAATATTCAAAAAAAATATTGGACAATTATTTTTGAGGGAAAAACATGAGAGGCCCAGCAAAGAAATGGCCCAGAAAAATACATGATCAAAAAGAAAACCTGCTGTTAAAAGGGCCATGCAAAGAAATCAAAGGCTGAATTGTTGGGCCAGACCCATGTAGCTAATAAAAGCAAAGGAAAAAAATACATTAAAAAGGCCGAATTGTTGGGCTAGGCCCATGTAGAAAACCGAATTGGACCGGGCTGATTCTTGTGCCACATCAGCTTGCCACGCTGGATGCCTACGTGGTCTGGGGAGGCTGCTAGTGACCAAAATTTTGGTCGAAGAACCAACAACCTTTTACTGAAGGTCGTTAATTTCAGTTTACGACTGCCAGCTTTTGGCCTTCTGTTTTTGGTCAAAAAAGGTCGCAAATGAAAATAAATGACCTTTCAGCGGCCAATAGTGAAGGTCACAAGTTGACATATTTCTTGTAGTGCATGTCCCAATGCAATATGAGTCTGTAACCTAAGAAATGAAGCTTCGCATGACACTACACTTATGTTACTACCCACTATGAAGGTAGTAACATATATAGTCTAGGGATATGTGTATGTTACTAGTGTACTACTCTCCATTGTGGCTAGTCTCATACTCCCTCCTTTCCGGTTTAGGCTGGTTGTAATGGTATTATCATAAGCGGTATCATGCATGCCAACTAGACTTTCTGGATGATGTGTTACACAAGAGAGGATGTGGTACCATATCATGATACCATGTCATATTAAATGTTGTACTACTACTTTGTGTGATGCATGACAATTAGTAAGGCAACCTAAGATGTTAACTTATGATACTATGCATTACAGAAGTAGTATCCTAGCTACACTATCATATATATGCATGCATGATACTACTAGTATATATATATAATACTCCGCATTACAACCAGCCTTATAGGGCTCAATTCATAAATACGATCATCTATGATATATACTCCCTCCATAAACTAATATAAGAGTGTTTAGGTCACTATTTAGTAATCTAAACGCTCTTTATTAGTTTATAGAGGGAGCTAGTACTACTCTATGATACTTTATATGCACTATGAAGGCACGTACGTAGTACCATACACTAGTATCATATGCATGATACTATATATATAGTATATGATACTCCCCACTATATAAGGCTGGCCATAGTGGTGGTATCATAGCCGACGATGTCATGCACTCGGAAATAGCAAGTATGTTGATGTGGCAAAGAATTAAATATATATAAAGAGGGTTAGAGTAACATATAGTTGGTAGATACCGTATCATGTTAAATGCGATGCTAATTTGTGTCATGCATGACAATAAATATGATCTATATATGATACTATACTCTATGTATTATACTATGCGCTATAATTAATTAAAGGTAGTATCATATGTACTGTATATTCATGATACTAGTATATGACACTCTCCACTATACTCATGATTTCTTACCGTGCAAAAACTGGAGGCGAAACGATGAACTCATGTTTTCATTCGAACAAAAATATGATGTTAGGTAATGTAAATGTTTTCAAAGAGCACACGGTTCACTCACAAAAGCCGTGTGTCCACTAAACCGTGGCCGATGCACCCCCCACCCCTCTGCCACGCGCGCGATCTGAGTCGTGCGTTCTGATGGGCAGAACCCAAACTTACGGATCGTACGTCTGCACCGTTGGATTCTCCTTGATCGAACGGCGATCCTCATCCCTTTCGACAACACATGTACATGTTTTCAAATAGCCCCTCCCAAAAAATGTTTTCAAATAGTACATGGTTCACACACGAAAGCTGTGCGCCTACCAAACCGTGGCCGATGCCCCCCACTTGCTGCGCGCGCGATCTGAGTCGTGCGTTCTGATTGGCCAGAACCCAAACCCCACGGATCGTACATCTGCACCGTTGGATGGTCCCAGATCGAACGGCAATCCTCATCCCTTTCGACAGGAAATGCAGTCCGGCTAGGAATTGATTTATATACCAACATGCACGGTAAATGCCAAAAAATGTCTTACATATAGCACACGAGACCTGAAATGCGCCAGCAAATCAAACCCGTGGTAAAATTGTGATTGGTTTACGTGCGAAAAATTTAGAGGCGAAACGATGAACACACGTCTTCATTTCAAAATTAGTACGTCTTCATTTAAAACGAAATTATTCTATTTGTGCACACGAGCACTTAGAGGCAACCGTTTGCATAGGCCTTTCCGCGCGTGCAGCGACCGGGGATATTTTTCACCCTTTTCACCTAGGCCGCCAACACCCCCCCACCGTCCGCTTGCGTTTCACTCAACTAGTCCACCCAATATCCTTCGCCAGCTCCCCCTCCCCCAGATCCACAGCAGAACCCTCTCCGGCACCGCCGTGCTCACCCCGGCCGTGTGCCCGCTCTTCGGCGTCAAGCCTACCTCCACTGCCGTTCACAACAGGCGGCAGCCCGCGCCTCGCCGTCTCCGTTTGCTCGCCAGCCACCCTTAAGCATATCGATGCAGTAACCCTCGCCTCTCCTGTGGTCCGGCCGGGTTTGCATTAAGAAGCCTGTTAGTTACTGCTCTCCATCACGGTGAGGCGTATTTCCTCGCAATCCCTCTTCCAATTTTGTTCTGTATGTTCCCAAATTGGCTATAAAATAACGGAGAGCGTATATATGTTCATTATCTACCTTCCTTACTACATATAAGTTGTATTTGTTCCAATAAGTTACTGCCTATTTACAAATCGCGGGTGCCCGAGTCACACAAACTTAACAAATTAGTCGTACATTTTCTAAATTATTGCATGGCATGTTTAGAAAGCTTGATACCAAGTTGTTAGTTTTATGCTTATCCTCCTTTCCTGAGTTTCGCATGTGTTCTCTATAGATGCCGAGTAGTAGCCACAACACTCATTCAGGCCATGTATCTTCATCTGATTCGGACAACCCTAGGTCTTCAACAGATTGTGAGGGATCAAGTAGTCTTGAACGGGATAGAGCTGCAGCAATTAACCTTCCGGTTAGGACACGGAGGAATGCTCCAAGGAAGCCCACACACCAGCCTAAAGGTGTATGTGAAGTAACCGAGATTGATTTAAAGTCTTGGGCTCCAACTAAACCAGATAAAGCACACATGAGGTTCAAGAGTGTGTGTGGATTTGTTGGCAGGGCAAGGCTCAACATTAATCTGCCGGGGTTTCGGAAGGCTGACACAGAAACACGGCGAAGGATAGTCCGGGAGATCATGGATCACTTCAATGTTCCAGAGCAGTGGAGAATGCAGGTGGAACACGCTGCACTGAAGAAGGCTAGGGATGCTTGGAGAAACTGGAAGCACGTGCTGTACAAGAAGTACTTGAGTGAAGGCAAGGACCCAATCCCCGCATACCCCCAAATTACAAAGGCAGACTGAGCAAAATTCAAAAGGGTCAGGGCAACTCCAGAGTTTGATGAGAAGAGTTTCAAGCAATCAACACTTCAAAAGAAGAACATACACCCCAATCGTATGGGTGTGGCAGGATACTACGGCATGAAACTGATATGGGAACAAGAGGACAAAGAGGCAGTAGCGGCGGGTGGGAATCCGACCTTTAGTGAAATCAAGGGCGAACGCGCCAGAGACTACTTGTGGGCACGTGCAAAGAGGCGTGATGGCGGAAATTATTACTTTGAAAACACACGTGACACCAAATTGTATGAAGTGATGGTAGAGGCTTCGAAGATCCCTGGAAGGTTCTACAAGAACTCAGGGCCATGTGACATTCTGTCCATTGCTCTGGACACAAAAGAGCCCCCTGGCCGTGCAAGGGGTATAGGTGTTAATGTCCCGCACAAGAGGGCTTTCACACTCAGCAAAGAAGAGAGGCTCAGCATGAAAAAAGCGAGGAGTGAAATGAAGCAGAATGCATTGTTTGAAAAGTTGAAGAAGGAGATTTATCTGGCTGTTCGAAAGTATGTTGAGGAGTCAATGATGATGCAAAAGACTCTAACACTAACAGATAGCCAGCAGATGGGAGGGGAGGCACACATGGATGATGCTGCTTATTGCGCAATAAGACTGCACAAGAGTAGCTGTGCATCAGCTGACCCCAGGGACACTGAGACTGCAGCTGCTCGTGATGATGCTATATCTAATCTACCTGGAATGAAAGATAGACTAAAGGGTGTGCTTACACATTTTGAAGGTACATTAAAATGTGCAGCAGCATGGGTTTGCCCACCCTTCTTGGAAGATGGCCTCTTCTTGGACAATGTGCCATTGAAGCCGGGCTATGTGAAGTGCTACGTGACTGAAGTAAAGCCTGTATTCAATGAATTTGCCCTGAAGAATGTCCTAGGAGACTTTGATGAGCAAAGGGCCTTGGGAGAAACACTGTTACATCACATCCAGTGGCCACGAAAGGAAATAGAGTTCATCGATGAGATTCCTGAAGCCCCGCCAAGAGCAACCACTGTCGCCCCTCAACCGGTGACGCTCTCCTTGCCAGAGCAGCTCTCGCGGGCTGCATCAACCTGTGATCAGCCGGACCAACTTTCTCACATACAGGCCATGTCAGCCTCCGCCCCAAAGCAGCCAGTAGCAAGGCCTACAACTGCTGATGACGCACTACCGGTTCAGATGCCGGCTGCTGAAGCAGCGGGGGGAGACCCAGCTGCAGCACATGCTCAGCAGACCAACCTGGTGGAACAGACTGGTAAGCAGTCTGACGCTTCGGAACCGCGTGCTAAGCAGTCTGTAGGTCCAGAACCGACTGCTCATCAGTCCGTCGGTCCGCAGGTGCGTGATCAGCATACCAATGCATCAGCACTTCCTGCTCAGCAAACCAATGCATTGGAACGGCCTCCTCAGCACACCGACAAGTTGGCACCACCTTCGCAGAAACCCGACATAGCTTCAACGCATGGTCAGCAGTCCGATGCCTCTGCTCCTACAACCCAGCAGTCCGTCACAGTAGCACCGCCAGCTCAGCGGTCCGGCATAGATAAACCGTCTGCTAAGAAGTCTGTCCAAGCTTCACCATCTGCTCGGCAGTCTATCGTGTAGGCAACCAGACGTTCTGCCAGAAATGCTTCAAGTACCAAGAAGGAAGTGGCCAAAAAGGCTACACCCACGACCACAAGGAAGCGCAGCGGGAAAGTGAAGAGGAAAGAAAAGAGGAAAGAGAACGATTGCCTCTTACTTAAAGCACTCATCACCCAGAACCAAATTAATAGCAGCTTGTTCGAATTGGGGAGTAATATTATTTCTGACGCCATGGATGAAGAAGAAGAAGTAGAATTGTTGCTTGCTAAAATAAAAGCAGACGTACTTGAAGCATGCAATTACGTCCATGGCCAGCCATTTCTTGTTGGCGAATACTTTGATGAGTGCAGCTCTAGTTGCCGCGAGTCACATGAATATTGCATGGATCAAATGTCAGAAGGTCATCACCATTTGCTAGTCCACTACAACAGAGATAATTTCCGACACGATGCTGGTTCCATCATTGTGAGTTTCGAGGACTTACATCTCTTCTTCAACTTCAACGTGCTCGATGGCACTCTTGTCAGATGCGTGATTTTTTTACTACTTAACAAACTCTGATCAACTTCTCCATACAAGGTTGTAAATGATAAACAACTAACTGCATTTTATTCCTCTCAGGGGAATGAACGCGCAGAGAAGACAAAGTGAGAGTGTGTATTTCCTAGATCCTGCATTAGCAAATGGCACAACATTACATGAAAAGGACCGACGGGACTGGGCCGTTAACACGATCGTCCATATCTTCGAAAACACGTCCCATGCAGAATCATTTCTCTGGCCATATCGTGAACGGTAATTCAAGTAAACAACCACGCATACACTGATTGTCTTTCAGATTTCGACATCATTCGTAAGTTCATGGCTTTCTTAGTATGTAGCAATCACCGGATATTGGTATTCATTGTTCCAAACAAGAACACAGTTTACTACATCGATTCTCTCAGAGAGTCAACAAACGCTCAGGATCTGACGCATCTTCAGCAATTCTTGGATAGGTATTGAATTCTATGATGTTGAAATTAATTTGCATTCATATCTGGTTCAATAATTGATGTTGTCAAAATTCATCATCATTTGCAGTGTGCTCGCATTATGGGAAACTAAAATAGGGAACTTGTTCACGAGGAAACTACCTTTGCAGCACGAGATCGTTTCTCCGCTAACACACCGAAATCCATTATTTTCGGAAAATTTATCCAACAGTCCGCAAATACCTTTCCTTACGCTAGTCAAATGTTCAAGCTTCTAAATAAACCTCTTTCTATTTTGTCCAAAGAAAAAATAATACATCTAACACCGGTATGATGTTTCCCGGGGCCCGAAGCTGTCTAAATCCTTGTCTCGTATTGCGTCTCTCAATTCCGCTCAACCCCTCTCAAGCTACCACATAGATGCGTTGGCCTCACGACTAAGTCCTGACACTAGGACATCTGCCGTGACAATTCCACGACAGTTGGCGCCCACCGTGGGGCACGCGCATGATGGTGTTGAGTTCTTCGAGGGATCCTAATTAGGGTTTCGAGAAGTTTGTTAAATTTCCAGATGGAGGAAAGTCAGCTTTGAAAGGATCTACGTCAATTTTGATTAAGATCAGAAATTGTTTATCAACAGAATTGATCCGGTTGATTGACCGTGAACCGTCGGGGCTTTGTCAGATCTCCAGGAGAGGACCCGCTGCCACCGAGAGCCGCCGACACAAGCCTCCGTGCGATTCAAGGTTTTCTGAATTCAAATCGATGTGGGAGCGCCGCTATTACTAAATCGCCGCCGGGCTGAATCGATCAAGGCTTCGCTGGCTAACACGAGGTGCTCGTATGCTTGGAAGAAGACAAACCCGTGAACGGATCAGTTCCCGAGAGGAAAACAGAAAAAACATGCCACCAGGTTTTCACGTGCAATCCTAGTACAAGGATGGGATTTTTCCACAACTTCGATAACCCGGAGGAGTCAGCGCCTGGGTTGACCCGGCCTCGTCTCTGCTTGGAACCCTTTACTGCGCGATGAGTCGCTTCTACTTGCGGCCAGCGTTGAATCTCGAGCTACTGTCACACGAGGGAGCCGGCCGTGTCGCCATAGGCCGAGCCGCCCACGCTAGTTGCCCGTGCGCCTTGCTCCTCTTCCTCAACCGCTGTCAGACGAGCCGCAAGCGCAACCAGAACCCGCCTCTCGCCTTCGCCACGGACGCGGCCAAACCCCGCCTGAGAGCCGCCCTGATCCGGCCTCACCGAACCACCAGCCTCCGCCGATGCACCCCCACTGTGGCCGGCCTCACCCTCCGCTATTGTCGCCCTCACGGCGCGGCCTTGAGTCGCCGCCTTCGCCGGAGACCCGCCTTCATTACCGCGACTTTGAGCCGACGCTCTGAATCGCCGGTCCCGTTTCCGTGGCTGTCTCAAACCATTGCACGACGAGTTCCTGCCGTTGTACGTCAACCCGCCCGGAGGAGGAATCCGGTCTGCCTCTGTTTCCGGTTGACATCGACAGCTCCTTCACGCGGACGCCCCCGCTCGGCGCCTTTCGCCCGCCCGTGCCGGCTCTGCATCCGCACGCTCGCGAGTGCCGGCCCCGCCTTCTCCTACTCCGCCTGGTCGCCTCAAGTCGGCTTTGCAAGGACTGAACCGCCCGCGCGCTGCAGGCCGCAAGTCGTCAGCCACCGGGGCCATGACCCGCCGGCGTCCCCACTGAGCCGCCGCCTCCAGCACCCATCGGGCCGCCGGGTTGAGCCGGCCTTGCTGCCATAAATTGCCATTGATCTCAGGCCGCCCTTCGCCCTATTCTGGGCCGAGCTGCAGGTCCTATTGTCGCATCCACTACTGTGGTCTTGGGCTGACCTCGTCTCCTCAGCACCAAGATGCTCGCTTCAAGTCGCTGCCCCTATCGGTGCGGCCCCGAATCACCCGCTGGAACAGCCGGCCATCGAGCCACTACTGCCGGCCTCCAACCCGTCAGAGCTTCCTGCCGAGAGCCGCCTCGCCGGGGATGCTTTGAGCCGACAGCAGCTGTCCCGGCCCCTGCTCCGCTGCGCCACGCGCCTAGTTGCACCCGAGTCTCCCTCCGCCGGCTGCGCCAAGCAAGTTTTTTTCCCGACCCGCCTGAACGACTCACCCCACCGGGTCACACATCCATCTCTGAGTGTTTCCCACCGGCGTCGTTGAGCCATCGAGTGTTGTCTCCATTTACACCTGACTGAGAGCCGCAACAGCACACCTCTGCCATTAACAGCTCGCTTTCGCTGCCTTGCTTCAACCGGAGCACTTATAGAACCGTTGCCCGCGCTTCGCCGTTTTCGCCGGGTCATCTATGAGTCGCCGGTCGCCTCTCCGCGTGACCCGCTCAGGCCGGTTCTGTCGTGCCTCGTTCCATTGCCGAGCCGCTGTGAGCGCTATTTCTATTATGATTACATCGACGGATCACCTCTGCGCTGAGCCGGCCGTATTTGACCATCTGCAGCTCTGCCACCGAGCCGCTGCTAAGGCTCGCCTTCATCGACTATTGCAAGTCGCCCCGGTGGCCTCACTTCTACCTTAACATCCTGAGTCGCCCGTCTACACGCGACCCGCCGCTTTAAGTCGCCGGCGTATTGAGCCGCCGCTTCGTGCATGTCCGAGCTGCCGCGGGCTTGCCTCATTTCCACTATAGGCCGCCGCTGCCTCAAACAAAGTTGCGCCCAACCGCCGTTCGCCTTAAGTCGCCGGTACCCCTCTGATATGGCCGCTGGGCAGCCGCTGGTGTTGGTAAGCCCTGCGCTTCAAGTACCGCAGCAGAGCCGGCGTCTCATCAACCGCATCGCCGGGTCACCGATGTTGCAGTCACGGCCGCACCACAAGCCTCCTCGGATGCCTAGCCTCACGTCCGCCGGCTCCGCAAAACCGCCCGTTGTCCGCTGCCCTTCACCGCGCCCTGCGCCGTCGTTGAGCTGCTTTCGCTAGGTGGCCCTGCCTCCGTTACCCGCCTCAACGGCAGCGGGGGAGAGCTGCCGGCCATTCTGCTGCCCTCTGTCTCCGGCCAAGCGCTAGCTCCGACAAGTCCCCGGCGGGTCACCTTCCACCGCGGATGCACATATATACTAGAGATATTTGAGGATTGATAATTGATGTCTACGAGAAGAAAAATCCGTTTGTCATGGCCGCTGCTGAGCCGCCGGCCCCGGCGCCAAGTCGTCGTCCGCCTCCGACAGCCGTGCCGTGCACCATGGTCTTGCTTCGCCTAACCTGCCACTACAGTGGCGTACTTCGCCTCTATACGAGCCGCCACGCCGGGTCATGATGCCCGCTCCTTCTTATAAGCCAGAGCAGCCCTGGCTCGGCGCTGCACTTCCTCTGCCATTGCCGCTCGGAACTGCCTCGCCTCCCCTCGCCCGGGCAGGCCTTGGGCAGCCTCCGCTCTAAGCCCATGTGCGGCTTCACTGTCGTGGTGACCCGCCGTGCGCGAGCCGCCTTGGCCCCTTAGACTGCTGTTACAGGAAAAATATGGAGATGATTATGATGAGGATGGGGCAGAAACAAGTTGCATCAAACAGTCCTGCCACTGTTCACGTAAAAGGTTTTACGAACAAGTGCTAATTGAGTACTTCTTGCTCACGTGATCATTTAGTACAAGTTGGTATTATAGAAAAGCCATTGCTGCATCCACTTAAAGGCAGCCCTACATCCGATGGGTCGTACATCACCAGGATATGTACGGATGCTACAGGCAGATCATCTGGGGTCTGAACAAATCAGGTGATATGTATTTGAATCCATTTTATTAACAC
The DNA here is from genome assembly GCF_018294505.1 of Triticum aestivum. Lineage (NCBI taxonomy): Eukaryota > Viridiplantae > Streptophyta > Magnoliopsida > Poales > Poaceae > Triticum > Triticum aestivum. The sequence continues at coordinate 393,989,164 of NC_057811.1, forward strand.
ATGTTATTTTCATCAAAAAACAACTGCTTTGCCCTGCTATATTTTATATGCAGGAGAATTATTCATTACAATGTGGCATTATACCGTGGAGATGGAGGCGCGTCAACATCTTTCGGCACCGGTGATTGTCGTTACACAACGGACTCCCGCACCGTCTTACAAAGCCACAGACGACTCGCCCGTCCGTTCTCGCGGCCGGTTCACGCGTCTGCGCTGGTTTACAACAAGGAGGACAACTTGCTCGTCTGCGTGGCTTACAATGCCGCAGCCAGCTCACACATCCCCTCCATATTGAGCCACTTTGATCGGCACATTCGGAGAATTGTCTATCGCCGGGACAAATCAGGTGAATCCTGTCCAGTCAATTTTTTATTTAAACAACAAGTACTCGGGCTTGTGATGTTTTTTGATGCAGGACAATTGTTCACTGCAAAAGATGACTGTCATGTATGGAGTTTATTGAATGACTCATACCAGGAGTATACGATGAGTGTTGCGAAGATCATCAACTCGCCACCTTGCTCAATGGACAGGAGCATGTGGTCACTAGGGGCTTCCTGTTCAAACATAGGTCGTATTCGAACCAAAGAGAACATAGCTGTCGATACCCTTTTGATCGGCACACTGCCGAGCTCACTGGGGAGTTTCTTGATCATATTTGAATCATAGCTCAACCCCCTTTGGGAACCGACGTGGATCGTATTCGAATCAGCGTCGTTAAACAACTATCAAGGTCATTTGGGGGCTTCCTGTTCAAACATAGGTCGTATTCGAACCAAAGAGAACATAGCTGTCGGTACCCTCTTGATTGGCAATGCCAAAGCCACTGGGGGCTATATGATCGTATTCGAATCTTAGCTTAACCCCTTTGGGACGGTTTTCTGATCGTATTCGAATCAGAAGCCTCGATTCTTCTTTCTTTTTGGCTTCAGTTTTTTGAAAACAATCTTTGGTTTTATCTTGAGACCTTTCTTGTTCATATTTGAATCATATATACGGTTTCGATTAACCCGGCTTGACTTTGGATGATAAGTCGCCCTATATGACAATCATAAACATTTGGAAGTTTTTGGCTTCTAAAAATTGGGTTATCACCCTTACTGCACAGGTATCTTAAACCGGCAGTATGATTCAATATCACAGGAACCGGTTTTCCAAACCGGATTATACTATTATTCAAATCTTTAATAGCCAACATGGCTGGATTTCTATTATGGTTATCAATAGCCAATATTTGGATGGAGGTCTTCAAAGTCGCTTTAGCGCAATGATTATTATTTTATTAATGGACATGATTTATTTTCACAATGGAGGGAATAGTCCCGAGTTGCTGCAGGCTTACGACCCGGCACTTGGGGGCTACATTATTCAAATTGAGATTACATCAAATGTGCAAGTCCCATGTCACTGCCAGCATGCACCATGGCACTTGGCGGCTAATGCAAGATTACTTTTTATTGGCCTTGTTGAACACCCGACTCATCATATTATGATAAACTGGCCCTTGGGGGCTACCAATTGCTCCTGTCAACAATTCAAGGTACATAAGTCTTAATCCATTATATTGAAGGATCCACTGTTTAGTTGGTAAAGCACAAAGCTCTTAACCTTGTGGACGTGGGTTCAAGCCCCATGGTGAGGGTTACATCATATGATTATTTTCAATGAAAAGTCCCAGCTCAGTATTATCTTACTAAGCCGGCCCTTGGGGGCTACACTGGTTGAAGTTTTTGAGAATCAGGCAATTACAAGTCCCAGGTTGCTGCAAGCATGTCAACCCGGCACTTGGGGGCTACATAATATGGAATATTCAGTTTTTACTAGTGATTGGGATGAACAACATGGATTTCTTCAAAGTGGCAGTATTCATATTGAAGCAAGTCTTAAGCCATCGCTTTGTTCTGCTCAAGACTTGGGGGCTACAGGTATTATATTATTATCAAAGAAATATCTTCAATTTCTCTGTTTTGAGCAAAACCAGATTGATCCGGTGTCACCAATCATTATGACCCTGTGTCTGTAAACCGGCGTCATTAACAATCATAAACCAGCGTCGGGGACAATTATGACTTGGCATCGTCTATTTATAACCCGGCAATTTTGGTACTCATAAACCGGCAAGTTTTTTCATCTTTAAGCCGGTTGAAGGTCACATGAGTATTTCAAGATCTATATTTTTAAACATTGGGCGCTGAGTCAAATGAATTATTCTTCAGTCTTTCTCTGTGAGAAACCAACGTCAGCAAATTGATTATGAAGTTGGCTTATTGACCCGGATTTTCTAGAAGGGAATACCAAGGAATTAAGGATGATCTGGTGCCGGCTTACTAGAGCTTTTTAACCCGGAGCATAATCTGTCAAAATTGTTCTTGTGTTGTTTTACAGGATCAGTTTAACATGGATGAATCCAAATTAAACTGGGGGCTAATGTCGGGGATATACCCCGCAGTATGACCCGGCTGGAGATATAACCCGGCTGGGACTGGATGTTTCATTAATGACCCGGCAGACTATAAGCCGGCAGGAACAGTTAAGTAGGTTAAGCTCACGGGAACAAGTTGAGCATTGTAACCCGGCAGACACAGTCATGTAACCCGGCAGACACAGTCATGTAACCCGGCACATGTTAAGCCAGATCGTAAGCCAGACGGTAAGCCAGATGGTAAGCCAGATGGTAAGTCAGATCGTAAGCCAGATGGTAAGTCAGATCGTAAGCCAGATGGTAAGTCAGATCGTAAGCCAGATTGTAAGAAGCCCAAGACGTTAAGAAGCCCATGGTGAGACGTCAAAGGAAGGTTAAATCTTAAGTCCGAGTTGGACTCTACATGTAACCCGCCCCTTCAGCTTATATAAGGAGGGGCGGGGCACCCCAAGAGGGGACAAGAAACAATCGATAGGGCTAGACACCGAGAGCCGGTTCCCGGCGACTCTCCCGTGATCATAATGAGACCTAGCCTCAAACAGCATGTAGGGTTGTTACCGGATGATGTTTCCCGGGGCCCGAAGCTGTCTAAATCCTTGTCTCGTATTGCGTCTCTCGATTCCGCTCAACCCCTCTCAAGCTACCACATAGATGCGTTGGCCTCACGACTAAGTCCTGACACTAGGACATCTGCCGTGACAATTCCACGACAGGTTAGGTTGTTCGTAATAGGACAAGTACATGACTAATTTTGTACAAAAAATTTCAGTGTCCTCAGCAAGAAGCAGGGACCAGTCTTTGTGGACACTATGTTTGCAGACACATGATCTCCATCTGCAAATCTGCTGATAGTTGTGATGATCCTTGCGAATTAGTACCAGTAAGTCTATCTTAATTAATATCTTCTACTCCACTCATATGGCACATTCTGATCTAAAAAATACTGCAGCTCATCTTAAAACCGAGGACCCCTGAACCGCTCCCGGCTGGTGAATTGCTGATGGTTCAGAGATTTATCAGCGACTTCTTCCTGGATCACTACATCAATCCCACTGGTGATAATGAAGATTTCAGCATGCGTTCTCCTGAAACATTGAGTGAGAGTTAGCCGCTAAACATATAACGCATGGATCCATTGTTTTCCATCTGATGATGTCTTCGTATTTCGTACAATATGATTAATTATGTAATGCATATATGGGTGGACAAATCATTGGAATTTAGCTACCATATGTTCAATTGCAATTGTTGCGTAATCTGATGAATGTTCTTCCTGTGGACACTATTTGTTCAATTGAATATTGTGGCGAATTTGCTTTTTGCGCGCCGATTCAAAATGGAATATTTTTGTTTATTTCTTCAATTGAATATTGTGGCAAAATTTCTTTTTGCGTGCCGATTCAAAATGAGATATTTTTGTTTTAACCTGACAATTGCTCCGCACACGGTTCAACTAAATGAGTGTGTGCGATCCACATCGGAAAGCATACGTCAATCGTAGCGGAACCATCGGTGATACACAGCAGATCGCAAACGATTTGCAGTGCTACTACGTGTGCGTAGGTTCTCTGGAACCGTTTGTGATATCGCTTTATCGCACACGAGAACTGGGAGTAAACCGTGCCCAATGAAAAATACAATCCCAGTCGTATTTTTTTCAGGAACGTGTGGGATCCCAAACAAAAAGCACACGTCACTCTTGCGGCAACCGTCGGTGATACCTAACAAATCACAAACGGTCTGCAGCACTTGTATGTGTGCGAAGGGGCTCCTGAACCGTTTGTGATAGAACATTATCGCAGACGGTAATTGTTGGAAAACATGTGCGATGGAGTCTAGCATGGCAGACGGGTTACACAGAAAACTCGTGTGCGATGGGGCACAAATCGCACATAGTTCATATGTTGGCCCATGTGCCTTGCATACGGTTTCCCAAACGGTTCGTTACGATAGACCGTATGGTTTCACTGCGTCAGTATAAACGTTTAATCACCGATACCACACGTGCGAAAGAATTTAGTGTGTGCTGCATTACACACGATTACATTTTGGAAGGCCTGTGGATCACTGTTCCATATCCCCGACGGTTTCTGGGTCGTGTGGGAAGGACTCCCTATCGCACAAACTCACTTGGCGACGGTTCCGAAGGCCGTCGCGGAAAGGGGTGAAAAACCGTTTGTTTAGGACCGACGCGCACTAGTGTCAAATTCAAATTTTTGAATACACTTGATGTTGATTCCAAATAATAGTACATTTGATGTACTAACTAGATATTCATAATCTAAACCATGTTCCATACGTAGTGTTTATCACACAATGTATAGTGCCCCGCCCCCTACATCGTGGCTAGTATTTAGCCCTGAGCTGCAAAAGCCACACATAATCCCAAATTATAATCAATGTTCTATATATTATATGTAGTACTAGCAAGACGCCCATGCGCTGCACAGAACATCAAGATGCATTTGTATGAGTAGTTTATCTTGTGGGAGAAATGGATGAACGAGGGAAGGCCTTATTTGCAAATGTGGAGAGGGGTGTGGGTATCTTTTTGCAAAATTGCCATAGTTTCCTTCCTATCCGTCAGATATAAATCAGACAGCCTATATTGCAGGATGCGAGGCACACCATCATCACCAACTCTGATTTTTTATATATAAAATATATTATATGCAATATAACATGTTCATAACCACACCCTGCGTATCACCGTTATATATATTCACGCATGCGTTGGTTTAAAACACTGATGAATTCTTCAAATATCCGAATACACTTTTTATAATGAATTATGATCTCTATTTGTCTTTTACACCCACACAATCCTCTTATCTTTGTAGCTAGTGCTAACTTTCTCTCGTGCATGCACACCCCCGCCTCCCTCTCACCCTCCCTCAGCATTCTCTAGCTCCATCGCAAAAATTCGTCTTTTCACTTTAGGTCATTCACCCATGGTGTGTGTAGGCCCCCCAGCTCCTTGTTTCTGGCAAACATCGATCGATATGCCTCTCTAGCCAGGTGTGCCTACCACAAACACAAGCTTTCCCTATTCTCTTCTCACTGTCCATGCCTCACTCCCGCCCCCCTTTTCATCGATCTCGTACTCGCACACTCCTTCCCCCGCGATATAGTATGCCTCTCGCACCACCTCCTAGCTGCATCCCTGTCTCTCTATCCTTCTCTCCGGGCCTTATTTGCTTCTAACACATACATGCATGTATACCGATCAATCTCCCTACATGTACCTAGGTCGACTTTAACTATTTTCCCCACGCATCGATCGACGTACCTCACAAGTTATGTCTCTCCTTTCTCTGACAAAGGATGATTGATCTTCCGATGTAGTTACGTCTGCTTACCACAACCATATCGTCCCCCCTCATCATTCGGGCACAGACAGACAGACATCCCCTCTCTTATTTATGTTGCGGGCGTGCCCTCCGTTTGTCTAGCAAGCCTCTCACATCATTTGTGAGAAGCAACTCCACCACCAACCCTTCCGACACTCTAGCTCTGTCTCTCTCCCAACCTTATTCCTCTCCTACACATATGCATGGATGCCGCTCGATCTCCCTCAATACATAAGGTAGGTCTCTCTCCTCCTCCACACATATACCAGCCACTGTACCTCTATAGTTAGGTATCTCCCCCCTCCCCCCACACACACCGATAGTCGAGCGTTGTAGGTAGCTATCCAGGCCACAAAGACAAACTGCACCTGTCCCCTCTCACGTTCCAGTAGGCCAGCCACCCTATATCATTGACGTCGGCACACACAAATTCGATGGCGCTCTTTATCGATCGCACGCACACACACACATCATCCCTCTCTTCGATTTTATGGATACCTCACATCGATGATACCTCCACTCTCTTCTCATGGATCGCCCCTCTATACATATGATATATCCAGGCCTCTGTTCACACACATTGCATATGTTACATTTTTTGATTGAAATATCATCGACACATATTCCCTGTCTATCTCTCACGCCCCCCCCAAAAACACTCACGAACCCACACACTATATCTCTCTACGTTTGTATCTCTCTCACACAACCCCACGTAGGTGGTGTACGTACACAAAGAGTATAGGTGCACGTACCCACGCTTCGTGCCCAGCCACACCCGCGCGGGTACACGGTGGAGCTCATTTCTGTATGAATGGCAGTCCACGTGCTAATTTGAGCACATGTAGCGGTTATTTACCTACGGAGGTCGTGTACCATGCGTGCATGATACGTCTCCAATGTATCTATAATTTATGAAGTATTCATGCTGTTATTTCATCATTCTTGGGTGTTTTACAATCATTTTATAGCAACTTTATATCATTTTTTGGGACTAACCTATTGACCCAGTGCCTAGTGCCAGTTGCTGTTTTTGCTTGTTTTTTACATCATAAGAAATCAATACCAAACGGAGTCCAAATGCAACGAAACTCCACGGTGATTTTTTATGGACCAGAAGACACCCATTGGGCCAGAGCAGCACCTGGGGGGTGCCCCAAGGGGGGTACAACCCACCAGGGCGTGCCAGGCCCACCTGGGCACGCCTCGGTGGCCTCCCGTACCCCTTCTTTGCACTATAAATTCCCAAATATTCCGAAACCCATTAGGGTTAATCCAGATCAGAAGTTCCGCCGCCGCAAGGTCTTTGTATCCGCGAAAACCAATCTAGACCCCGTTTCGACACCCTGCCGGAGGGGGAATCATCTCCGGTGGCCATCTTCATCATCCCGGCGGCCACCGCGACGTGGAGGGAGTAGTCCACCCTCGGGGCTGAGGGTTTGTACCAGTAGCTATGTGTTTAATCTCTCTCTCTCTCTCGTGATCTATATCATGGGCTTTGTTAATATAGTCGGATCATATGATGTTTCTCCCCGTTATACTCTTGTTATGATGAATTGAGTCTTTACCCTTTGAAGTTTTGTATTGTCGGATTGAATATTCAGAGATGAGAACACATGATGTATGTCTTGCAATATGAATACTTGAGGTGACAAATGGGGTATCATATTGATTCACTTGATATGTGTTATGGCATTCAACTCGCGGGTTCCCGCGGTGATATTGGGGTAATCTATACATAGGAGGTGATGCATGTTTCTATTATCTTTTCCGATAGAAAGTTTGGGGTCTCCTTGTACTTCTTTGTGTGGACTGAGTATTGTGAATTTTAATTTGCTTTGGTGTAATTCTAGTACGAACTGTTGATTAGATCGGTCGGGAAGAATAGCTTTCGTTATTCTAGTACGAACTCTAGGATAGATTGATCGGAAAGAATAGCTTTGAGGTGGTCTCTTACCCTACAAACAATTTCTATCTTTGTTCTCCGCTAATATGAACTCGGGAGTGATTCTTTGCTGCACTTTGAGGGATAATCATATGATCCAACTATGTTAGCATTGTTGAGAGATTGCACTAGCGAAAGTACGGACCCTAGGCCTTGTTTTAAAGCATTGCAACACCACTTTTGTGCCCGTTTACTACTTGCTACCTTGCTGTTTTTATTTATTCAGATTATAAAAACATATTTCTACCATCAATATTACACTTTTATCACCTTCTCTTTGCCGAACTAGTGCACCTATACAATTTGCCATTGTATTGGGTGTGTTGGGGACACAAGAGATTTCTTGTATTTGGTCGCAGGGTTGTTCGAGAGAGACCATCTTCATCCTACACCTCCCACGGATTGATAAACCTTAGGTCATTCACTTGAGGGAAAATTGCTACTGTCCTACAAAACTATGCGCTTGGAGGCCCAACACGAGTCTACAAGATAAAGTTGCGTAGTAGACATCAGTGCACGAAACAAAGTTCGACTTGATGCGTTGGCACGTTATTTTTAAATAAAGTTATATCGCTCAATGGCACGTACACAGAATATAAATCAATTTTTATGGATAAAAAGGTAGTCCGCTCCACTATATATAATGGAGCCTGCCTGCCGGGGTTTGTCTCCCTTTAGAGTATCTCAGACAAGGTGGCGGTGGCCTCTCTCTCTCTCACCGTTGGTCACTGATCCGGTCGCATCCCGTCCGCCGGTGGAATGGGAGGATGTGCATCATTTCTCCGTTCGACGGCGCTGAGGCAGCACATCCCGATCTGCAGTACCCGCCGTTCTCTCTGACCAAACACTAGTACGCGTCGGTGCTATTGATACGTGTCCAACGTATCTATAATTTTTGATTATTCCATGCTATTTTATTATCAATCTTGGATGTTTTATGATCATTTTATAGTCATTTTATATCATTTTTTGGTACTAACCTATTAACATAGTGCCAAGTGCCAGCTGTTGTTTTTCCATGTTTTTTACATCGCAGGAAATCAAGATCAGACGGAGTCCAAATGCCATGAAACTCCATGATGATTTTTTATGGGCCAGATGGAAGAAGTTGGGCCTTGGTTACACTTGGGGGGAGTCCCTAGGAGGGGACAACCCACCTCGGGTGCCCATGGACTGCCTCTTTGCTCTATAAATTCCCCAAAAATCCCAGAACCCTAGGGGAGTCGACGAAATATTCATCCAGCCGCCGCAGAGTCCAGAACCACCAGATCCAATCTAGACACCATCACGGAGGGGTTCACCACTTCCATTGGTGCTTCTCCGATGATGCGTGAGTAGTTCTTTGTAGACCTTCGGGTCCATAGTTAGTAGCTAGATGGCATTCTCTCTCTCGCTGAATTCTCAATACAATGGTCTCTTAGAGATCCATATGATGTAACTCTTTTTGCGGTGTGTTTGTTGGGATCTGATGAACTTCGAGTTTATGGTCAGTTATATCTTTTTATATCCATAAAAGTGATTTGAGTTTCTTTGATCTCTTATATGCATGATCTCTTATAGCCTCATATTTCTTCTCCAATATTTGGGTTTTGTTTGGCCAACTTGATCTATTTATCTTGCAATGGGAAGAGGTACCCGGTAGTGGGTTCGATCTTACGGTGCTTGATCCCAGTGACAGAAAGGGAACCGAAACGTATGTATCATTGCTACTAAGGATAAAAAGACGAGATCTATATCTACCGCCATATAGATAAACGGATCTTGTCTACATCATGTCATCGTTCTTATTGCATTACTCCATTTTCCATGAACTTAATACACTAGATGCATGCTGGATAGCGGTCGATGTGTGGAGTAATAGTAGTAGATGCAGGCAGGAGTCGGTCTACTAATCTTGGACGTGATGCCTATGTAATGATCATTGCCTGGATATCGTCATGATCATTTGAAGTTCTATCAATTCCCAACTGTAATTTGTTTACCCACCGTTTGCTATTTTTCTCGAGAGAAGCCACTAGTGAAACCTACGGCCCCCGGGTCTTCTTTCTCATATATTTGCCTTGCGATCTACTTTTCATTTGCGTTTTTATTCAGATCTACTAAACCAAAAATACAAAAATATCTTGCTGCACTTTAATTTATTTGCGATCTCTTATTTCAATCTATTACAATTTTCTCCCGTCAACGTGCCTTCTGGCGCCGTTACCCGAAAGGGATTGACAACCCCTTTAACACGTGAGTTGCGAGTGGCTGTTATTTGTGTGCAGGGGCTGTTTACGTTTTGTTGCTTGGTTCTCCTACTGGTTCGATACCTTGGTTTCATTACTGAGGGAAATACCTACCGTTGATGTGCTACATCATCCTCTCCACTTGGGGGAAATACCGACGTAGTCTTAGAAAACATCATCAAGGGAATTTCTGGCGCCATTGCCGGGGAGGATCTTCAACATAACCAGGTTCCTAATCACAAATCTTATCTCCTCGCAATTTACATTATTTGCCATTTTCCTCTCGTTTTCCTCTCCCCCACTTCACAAAAAATTATCGTTTTATTCGCCCCTCTTTTTCGTTCGCCGTTTTCCTCGTCAGATCTCATGTTTGCTTGTTTTGCCATGTGTCTTCTATTTGCTTGCATCTTCTCGTGCTAAAAAACAATTGATATGGATCCTCATCCACTTCCTAATCTTTTCAAGAGATCCAATTATGATGAACCCATTGCTAGTGAAATGAATTTACTAGATTATCTTTATGAAGTTTTGCTTGAGATTCGTGAATCTGAAAATAGTGATGAATAAATTTATGAAGTGATTCATGATAGCTCCTTGAATGAAAAGCATGATTGCAATGATTTTACTATAAATTCTATTAATTTCAATTGTGCAATTAATATGCAAAACCCCAAGCTTGGGGTTGCTAATTTTGCTATGTCCACTACTTGTTGCAATGATCATGATTGGGGTGATGATTCCTATGATCTTGAAGATTTATTTAAATCTCATGATGAATATGCTTGCGATAATATTAAAAGTGGGTTTGGAAGAGTGTCAACTTTAGCTAAGAATAATCCCACATATTTGGAGAGTGTTCAATCTTATGATTTTTTATGAAAGTGGGTTTAGAGAGGTCATGACTTTATTTGATGATAATCCCACTATTTTGGAAGAGTGTAAACTTTACATGCATGTGGATCATGAAGAGAATATTATTTGTGATAGTTATATTGTTGAATTTGAATATGACCCTACATGTAATTATTATGACAGAGGCAAATGTGGTTGTAGAAATTTTCATGTTACTAAATTACCTCTCGTTATGTTGAGATCGTCAATGTTTTATTCCTCTTCTTTGCATATGCTAGATGGTTCTTGTCTAGATAATTTGTTTGATTATAAAATTCTTATGCATAGGAAGTATGTTAGACTTTAATATGTTTGTCACATGTTTTATGATGTTCTCTTGATGCTTCAAATTTTATCTTTCATGTGAGCATCAATAAAATCTCAAGCCTATCTTAATAGCTATAAAGAAAGAGCTTGTTGGGAGGCAACCCAATGAATAAAATTTATTTTTGCTTTTTGCTTTCTGTTTTTGTGTGTTTGCACAATTATGGTAATGTTATGATTGTGTTTTTTGTGTTTTAATTAGTGTTTGTGCCAAGTAAAGCCTTTAGGATCTGCTTGAGTGATAGTTGTTTGATCTTGCTGAAAAAGACAGAAACTTTGTGCTCACGAAAATAATTTTCATAAATCACAGAAAAGAGCTCTTGCCCTGATTCTTTCTGCAGAAGATTAATATACAAATTATCCTGGTCGTCCTAATTTGGTATAATTTTTGGAGTTCTAGAAGTATTCGCAAAAGTCAGATTACTACAGATTGTTCTGTTTTGACTGATTGTGTTTTCTTTGTGTTGTGTGCTTATTTTGATGGCTCTATGGTTTTCTTTGATGAGTTTTTGCCATAGAAAAGTTGGAATATAGTAGATATGATACAAAAACAAAATATGAATTGGTTTGATACATCACTTATAGTAGTGGTTTTCTTTTTTTATACTAACGGATCTTACGAAGGTTTTGTTGAGTTTTGTGTGATTGAACTTTTCAAGTTTTGAGTTATCTTATGATGGATGAAGGAAGGATGTAAGAGCCTGAGCTTGGGGATGCCCCGGCATCCCAAGCTACTATCCTAAAATGAGCAACCAACTAAGCTTGGGGATGCCCCCGAGTGGCATCCCCGCTTTCTTCTAACAACTATCGGTATTTTACTCGAGACTATATTTTTATTCGTCACATGATATGTGTTTTGCTTGGAGCGTCGTGTATGATATGTGTCTTTGCTTGTTTTACTTTGTGTTTTAAGTCATCAATCCTTGCTGGACAAACCTTTTTGAGAGAGCCAAAATTATATCATGATTTGTTAGAATTGCTCTCTATGCTTCACTTAAATCTTTTATGAGCTAGGACTTGCTCTAGTGCTTCACTTATATTTTTTTGAGCACGGTGTGCTTTGTTATTTTTGAAGAAATGCTCTCTTGCTTCACTTAGATTTATTTGAGAGTTAGTAAAATTTTGAAGAAATTCTCTCGTGCTTCACTTAATTTATTTTGAGAGAAAGAAAATCTGTTATGCTCATGATCTTCACTTATATTTGTTTGAGCTTATGAAAAGCAACACATGAAACTTAGTCCCAAAGTGATAGATATCCAAGAAGTATAAAGTAAAAAAATGTCATGAAGATCATTGGACAAAATAACCTTGATTCTTAGTAATAGTTTTGAGACATGATGATGTGATATGTGAGTTATGTTGATGAGTAATTGTGCTTTAGTAAGAATATTGGTGTTAAGGTTTGTGATTCCCTATGCATGCACGAAAGTCAATAATCATGCAATGAAAATTATATCCTACTTGTGGTGCATTATTCGGTGTTACTTATGCTTAATGCTTGCTTTACGAAATTATTCATTTCTTGGTTGGTTGCTTCTCAATCTTTTTGCTAGCCTTCATTTTGCACTAAGTATGACCTCTACTTGCGCATCCAAAATCCTTTAAACCAGTTTTGCCACATGAGTCCACTATATCTACCTATATGCGGTATTATTTTGCCATTCTAAGCAAATTTGCATGTGCTATCTCTAATTTTCAAAATAAACTTCTCTTTTGTGTGTTTGTTTCGCTCGCGGAACGGTAACGGGTGGCTAATATTTTCCATGCTGGATGTGTTATTCTCACAATGAGTGGTTATTCACTTGTCATTGCACGAGAGTAAGGCAAAGGTTTTAGGGATTCATAGTCCCAAAATGCAAAAATGAATTTACTTTTTGTTGTCAAATAATAAATTGCTTGGAAAGTGTTGGTATGGAGGGCACCCGTGGATACGGCTAGCCATGGAAAGTGAAAGTATGGTGGAAAAGGGAATAAACTTTATTTTCTGTTTGGGAACCACCTATGGCATATCTAGCATGGATACACCTCCCAAAATGTTTTTATCTCTAATTTTTCGCTTTGAGCTCTGGCACCTCTACAAATCCCTACTTCCCTCTGCGAAGGGCCTTTCTTTTACTTTATGCAATTTTTATTTTTGGATTTGAGTCTCCATCTTCTCTTACAAAAGCACCAACTAAGAGGCAATATGATCGCGAGTAACTATTGGGTAGAGCTAGTATTTGAATGTGTTTCATGAATGGATCAATGTTTGAGCATGATGGGCTAGGGATAACTTATTTTAGCGTTGATATTTTGAAAGACATGGTTGCTTGTTGATATGCTTGAGTATCTAAATTATCATGTCAAAACTAGACTATTGCTTTGAATCACATAAAAATCCAAATGTCCATGCTATGAAGAAAAGAATTTGATATGACTTGACGAACAGCACTCCACATCAAAAATTCTGTTTTTATCACTTACCTACTCGAGGACGAGTAGGAGTTAAGCTTGGGGATGCTGATATGTCTCCAACGTATCTATAATTTTTGATTGTTCCATGCTGTTTTATTATCAATCTTGGATTTTTATAATCATTTTATAGTCATTTTATATCATTTTTTGGTACTAACCTATTAACATAGTGCCAAGTGCAAGTTGTTGTTTTTCCATGTTTCCTACATCGCAGGAAATCAATATCAGACAGAGTCCAAATGCCACAAAACTCCATGATGATTTTTTATAGGCCAGATGGAAGAAGTTGGGCCCTGGTTGCACCTGGGGGGAGTCCCGAGGAGGGGACAACCCACCAGGGCGTGCCAGGAGGCCCCCCTGGTGGGTTGTGCCCACCTCGGGTGCCCCCCGAACCGCCTCTTTGCTCTATAAATACCCCAAAAATCCCAGAACCCTAGGGGAGTCGACGAAATATTCATCCAGCCGCTGCAGAGTCCAGAACCACCAGATCCAATCTAGACACCATCATGGAGGGGTTCACCACTTCCATTGGTGCCTCTCCGATGATGCGTGAGTAGTTCTTTGTAGACCTTCGGGTCCGTAGTTAGTAGCTAGCTGGCTTTCTCTCTCTCTCTCGCTGAATTCTCAATACAATGGTCTCTTCGAGATCCATATGATGTAACTCTTTTTGCGGTGTGTTTGTTGGGATCTGATGAACTTCGAGTTTATGATCAGTTATATCTTTTTATATCCATGAAAGTTATTTGAGTTCCTTTGATCCCTTATATGCATGATCTCTTATAGCCTCGTATTTCTTCTCAGATATTTGGGTTTTGTTTGGCCAACTTGATCTATTTATCTTGCAATGGGAAGAGGTACCCGATAGTGGGTTTGATCTTACGGTGCTTGATCCCAGTGACAGAAAGGGAACCGACACGTATGTATCGTTGCTACTAAGGATAAAAAGACGAGATCTATATCTACCGCCATAATAGATAAACAGATCTTGTCTACATCATGTCATCGTTCTTATTGCATTACTCCGTTTTTTCATGAACTTAATACACTAGATGCATGCTGGATAGCGGTCGATGTGTGGAGTAATAGTAGTAGATGCAGGCAGGAGTCGGTCTACTAATCTTGGACGTGATGCCTATGTAATGATCATTGCCTGGATATCGTCATGATTATTTGAAGTTCTATCAATTGCCCAACAGTAATTTGTTTGCCCACTTTCGCTATTTTTCTCCAGAGAAGCCACTAGTGAAACATACGGCCCCGGGTCTTCTTTCTCTTATATTTGCCTTGCGATCTACTTTTTATTTGCATTTTTATTCAGATCTACTAAACCAAAAATACAAAAATATCTTGCTGCACTTTATTTTATTTGCGATATATTATTTCAATCTATTACAATTTTCTCCCATCAACATGCCTTTTGGCGCCGTTACCAAAAGGGATTGACAACCCCTTTTAACACGTCGGGTTGCAAGTGGCTGTTATTTGTGTGCAGGGGCTGTTTACGTTTTGTTGCTTGGTTCTCCTACTAGTTCGATACCTTGGTTTCTTTACTGAGGGAAATACCTACCGTTGCTATGCTACATCATCCTCTCCTCTTTGGGGAAATACCGATGTAGTCTTAGCAAACATCATTAGCTATTCAAACGGTTTTAACCCCTTTTCGCGACGGCGTTCGGAACCGTCACCTAGTAAGTGATTGTGATAGGGGGTCCTTCCCACACGACCCACAAACCGTCGGGGATATGCCCTCCTGGCACACACGCTCGGCAAAATGAGGTCGTGTGCGACCGGCGAGCGACCAAATATAGTTGTACGTACAGTAGTGGTAAAAAATACAATTATAAAGGCGAAATCATTTCCGGTCAGGTACATCCCACACAGTCAGTCCCCGCTAAACGTTTCCGTTTGTATATACATCCCACACAGTCATCCAAGGAAAACGTTTGCGCAAGGTGGCGTAACGCAAACAATTTTCAAGAGAATTTCGTGTGTGATTATTCATTGATCCAACACGGGTTATTCCTAGAAACTGTGTGTGTTGCCTGAGGTCATCACCCATGGTGTTTTCTCTATAACCGTTTGCAATAGGAAAACCCAATTAGCAGGCTAATTGCCCTATTATTAATAATACATTTACTAATCTAATTGACAATCATATTAAGCACATAATATATTTGATTTCCATATTAAGGAAGCAGGATTTCATAATTGAAATACATCCGAGTACAACATGATATAGCTTCAGCACTCAGCTACCCCATTACACAACTGCACCAGCACCAAGTTTCACATGCAACATCTAGAACCTTTCGAAATTAGCATCATAGACGGTACATAGACAAATGCATCTCATCTGGAAAACTGCTGAAGCGGAAGGTGAATATTGAGCCTTCATTCATGTTGAAGGTCTTTGCAACTTTAGGCCAGTGCCTATGGATGATTGACCGTCCATCCTTCAACCTCTTCAGGAACACTTCAATATTGAAACGTGGGTGTTGTATGAAAACTTTCCTCGCCTCCTGACCACAGAGGTGGTTTGAGAGGTAATCATCAGTGAACTGCTTTGGAAAGGCCTGAAAACAATGATGTGCATAAATATCTTCTCTATATTGGAAATGGGGCAAAGGAATAAAAAAAGACAAGGTATAATAGTTAGTACCATCTTGTAAACCTCAGTGCTTCCCATTGTTTCCCTGCAACACATATAAGGTAGTTAGTCATCAGGTTAAGTAAGGCTTCGCATGTTATCAGTAAAATATGTTAATGATAAATAAGCACATTGCAGATTCATCAGATTAATTCAAGCCACATGGAAAACCCATTTATCCAAACCAAGCATGATTAAGAACTAGGAAATATAGCATTTGTATATGTTTCTCATGTATTAAGTGCAGCCAAATTCGATTTATTCCTCACATGGTATACAATAACAGAATGCAGCCACAACAATTGAACATCGCATTGCAGAATTGAACCAAGCAGTTAACTAAACACCACAACAAATGAACCAAACGTTAACTGAGCTCCACATTGCACAATATAACATACTCCTAATAGAAGATCAGACAGTTAACCAAACAAAGCATGCTTAACAACTTGGAAATATAGCAATTGTATTTGTTTCTCATGTATTTAGTACAGCCAAATTTGATTTATTTCTCACATGGTATACAATAACAGAATGCAGCCACAACAATTGAACATCACATTGCAGAATTGAACCATGCAGTTAACTAAACACCACAACAAATGAACCAAACGTTAACTGATCACCGCATTGCACAATATAACATACTCCTAATAGAAGATCAGACAGTTAACCAAACAAAGCACGCTTAACAACTTGGAAATATAGCAATTGTATTTGTTTCTCATGTATTTAGTATCGCCAAATTCGATTTATTTCTCACATGGTATACAATAACAGAATGCAGCCACAACAATTGAACATCGCATTGTAGAATTGAACCAGACAGTTAACTAAACACCACAACAAATGAACCAAACGTTAACTGAGCACCACATTGCACAATATAACATACTCCTAATAGAAGATCAGATAGTTAACCAAACCAAGCATGCTTAACAACTTGGAAATATAGCAATTGTATTTGTTTCTCATGTATTTAGTACAACCAAATTCGATTTATTTCTCACATGGTATACAATAACAGAATGCACCCACAACAATTTTTGAACATCGCATTGAAGAATTGAACCAAACAGTTAACTAAAGACCACAACAAATGAACCAAACGTTAACTGAGCACCACATTGCACAATATAACATACTCCTAATACAAGATCAGACAGTTAACCAAACCAAGCATGCTTGACAACTTGGAAAATTGCACCCTGAAGAATTGAACATCACATTTGCAGAATTGAACCAAACAGTTAACTGAACACCACATTGCACGACATATAGAATATATACTCTAGAGAAGAAGATTGCATGGTAAAAGTAGATAGCACAATTCACTAGAATTTGTTAAGGAAAGGCAATAGCTAGCAAACTGAACATGGGTCCTTATAGTGAGCTAATAAGACAAGCTACTCCTCATTGTAGGGGATATCAATGACGATTGGCTCCTTGGACATGGAAGAGGGCGAGGCCTCCGCTTCGTGGGTGCCCTCGTCGTAGTGGTGAGTTGCCCGAGCCGCTCCAGGCACCAACCTGTTGGCTCTCGAGATGAGGTAAGCACGTGCACGCTGAGGAAACACATTGTAGTCTTCATCGAAGGCACCGACGGTGGCCTCAAGAAAATGCCACGAAATATCATTTAAAGCAGCCAACCGCGTCGCGGCTTCGGCGCGCGAGGCGTCGAGGTGGCCTCGACGGTGAGGTGCTCCTCCAAGATCTGGGGGTCGGCACGAATGGCAGCCATCGCAACCTCATCTGTGTGTGCGGCCGCGATTTGCTTCTCCGCTGCCAAATGCTCCTTGAGATCCTGGCTATACTGCGTGCACCATGGCTTAGGGCGGCGATTATTTGGTGGAGGGGTCAGTCATTTGGGTGGAAGGTGTCGCGCTCGCACCGGCGGTCGGGGCATGTGGGATGTGGAGGGAGGAGGAGGATGGGGGTCAGGTGTCGATTACCTGCCTGGATAGGCGAGGCCGAGCAGCGTGAAGGAGGGTCACCGGGGAGGAGGCGGTGCTGCAAGCAAGGAGTGAAGGTTTCAACTTGGAAAGGAAGGCTGAAACAGCGGAAATGTGGCTTTTGGTAAGGGGGAGGGGGCGGGGAGGTAGATATTTCCGCGGAAGCCGAAAATTTGGAATCGCTTCAGTGAAAAAACTGGTGCGCAAAGTGTCATCAGACACGGTCCCTTATTCAGAGCGGGCTGTGGACTGTAGCCGTCGCACCTTCTCACGTAAGTTGTATGCGTACTATACTCTGACGGTGCTCCAATATATTTTGTGCTGCATCTCACACGGTTGGTTATAATAAATTGTGTGGGATCTACTTGATTTTTCGTCTTGATTTGAATTACATAATGGGGTCACGGCGGCAATGGGTGGTGTTTGAATTGCTAGAACCTTTATCTGCAGTGAACATGCAACTATATGTGTGTCTTAAAAGAATTGGAATTATTCGGGGTTCGTTTGGACATTTTATACATTAAATTGGTTTTCTAGCCATTTCAGGTGCACAATTCAAGATTAAACTACATACACATGCTCCGATCCACCAACATGGGTTCTAAAATCATATATGTGTCCATGGGTTTATGCTTATGTCCCATGCAAGAAATGGGGATGAATTTTGAACACCACGGCACCGTGGCTCTCCGCCAAACATTGACGTACTTGCTTTTGTAATTATAGTAAATCCAAAACTCGTCAGAAATTCATGAAACTTGGCATGCTATCATGGAGCGGCATCAACATGCCATGGTAAAATTTTTATCCCATTTGGGGAAGGTTTGGGTATAAGCTTCTCATAAATCAGATCTTCTCACAACAAGTGTGATGGTTTCGGTAGGGAACGTTTCACCTTTCTGGACGAAACTATATCCGTTGCCTCTTCTCGATTTCAAATTTTTTCCTAGTGCCAACATAGAACAACACGAGTGTTGTGTCAATTTTTGGGATTTTTCGGGGTTCGCTTGGACAATTTTATACATTAACTGAGTTTTCTATGCATTCATGTGCATAATTCAAATTTGAACTACATGTGCATGCTCTAATGCATATAAATTAGTTGAAAATTCAAATTTGTGTCCTTGGTTACATGCTTAGGTCCCATTCAAGAAATGGGAATGAATGTCAAACACCCTGCCACCGTCACTCGGCCGCAAACATTGAGATACCTGGTTTTTAAATTCTAGTAAATCCAAAGCTCGTCTGAAATTCATGAAACTTGGCATGCTATCATGGAGCGGCATCAACGTGCCGTGGTAATTTTTTTATCCCATTTGGGGCAGGTTTGGGGATATGCTTCTCACAAACAGAGCTTCTCACAACGAGCCTGATGGTTGATGCGTCTCCAACGTATCTATAATTTTTGATTGTTCCATGCTATTATATTATCTGTTTTGGATGTTTAATGGGCTTTACTACGCACTTTTATATTATTTTTTGGACTAACCTACTAATCGAAGGCCCACTGCAAGTTGCTGTTTTTTTTTCCTATTTTAGTGGTTCGTAGAAAAGGAATATCAAACGGAGTCCAAACGGAACGAAACCTTCGGGAGAGTTATTTTTTGGAACAAACGAGATCCAGAGGACTTGGAGTGGACGTCAAGAAAGAAGCGAGGAGGCCACGAGGCAGGGAGGCGCGCCTGCCCCCCTGGGCGCGCCCCCACCCTCGTGGGCCCCTCGCAGCTCCACCGACCAACTTCTTCCTCCTATATATACCCATATACCCCGAAAACATCCAGGAGCACCACGAAACCCTATTTCCACCGCCGCAACCTTCTGTACCCATGAGATCCCATCTTGGGGCCTTTTTCGGCGCTCCGCTGGAGGGGGAATCGATCACGGAGGGCTTCTACATCAACACCATAGCCTCTCCGATGATGTGTGAGTAGTTTACCACAGACCTTCGGGTCCATAGTTATTAGCTAGATGGCTTCTTCTCTCTCTTTGGATCTCAATACAAAGTTCTCCTCGATCTTCTTAGAGATCTATTCGATGTAACTCTTTTTGCGGTGTGTTTGTCGAGATCCGATGAATTGTGGGTTTATGATCAAGATTATCTATGAACAATATTTGAATCTCCTCTAAATTATTTTATGTATGATTGGTTATGTTTGCAAGTCTCTTCGAATTATCAGTTTGGTTTGGCCTACAAGATTGATCTTTCTTGCAATGGGAGAAGTGCTTAGCTTTGGGTTCAATCTTGCGGTGTCCTTTCCCAATGACAGCTGGGGCAGCAAGGCACTTATTGTATTGTTGCCATCGAGGATAAAAAGATGGGGTTTATATCATATTGCTTGAGTTTATCCCTCTACATCATGTCATCTTGCCTAATGCGTTACTCTCTTCTTATGAACTTAATACTCCAGATGCATGCTGGATAGCGGTCGATGTGTGGAGTAATAGTAGTAGATGCAGAATCGTTTCGGTCTACTTGTCGCGGACGTGATGCCTATATACATGATCATGCCTAGATATTCTCATAATTAGGCACTTTTCTATCAATTGCTCGACAGTAATTTGTTCACCCACCATAATACTTATGCTATCTTGAGAGAAGCCACTAGTAAAACCTATGGCCCCCGGGTCTATTTTCCATTATATAAGTTTCCAATCTATTTTTACTTTGCATTCTATACTCAGTTTATATCATAAAAATACCAAAAATATTTATCTTATTATCTCTATCAGATCTCACTTTTGCAAGTGGCCGTGAAGGGATTGACAACCCCTTTATCGCGTTGGTTGCAAGTTTCTTATTTGTTTGTGCAGGTATAAGGCGACTTGTGTGTAACCTGCTACTGGATTGATACCTTGGTTCTCAAAAACTGAGGGAAATACTTACGCTACTTTGCTGCATCACCCTTTCCTCTTCAAGGGAAAAACCAACGCAAGCTCAAAAGGTAGCAAGAAGGATTTCTGGCGCCGTTGCCGGGGAGGTTTACGCCAAGTCAAGTCAAGATTTGATCTCCTAGCATCTAGCCATCTCAGGCGCAGTTGCCAAGTCAAGTCAAGACATACCAAGTACCCATCACAAACTCTTATCCCTCGCATTACATTATTTGCCATTTGCCTCTCGTTTTCCTCTCCCCCACTTCACCTTTGCCTTTTCTTCACCCTCCTTCCGTTTGATCTTGTGTTATGTGCCTTCTTTTTGCTTGCATCTTCGCTTGCTCAAAGTTTATGTATCCTCATCCCCTTGCTAATCTTTTTAAGAGATCCAGTTATGATGAACCAATTTCTAGTGATTTGACTGCACTAGATTATCTTGTGATGAAGAGATTCACGATAGCTCCTTGAATAAAAAGCATGATTGCAATGATTTTACTATAAATTCTCTTGATGTCAATTGTGCTAATAATATGCAAAACCCTAAGCTTGGGGATGCTAGTTTTGCTATGTCTACTAGTTGTTGCAATGATCATGATTGGGGTAATTCTTCTTATGATCTTGAAAATTTATTTAAGCCCCATGATGAATATGAGATTGATAATAGTGTTTGCAATAATATTGAAAGTGGGTTTGGAAGAGTGTCAACTTTAGATCCCACATATTTGGATAATGTTCAATCTTATGGTATTTTTGATGAAAGTGGGTTTGGAGAGGTCATGACTTTAGTTAATGTTGATCCCACTATTTTGGAAGAGTGTCAACTTCGTATGCTTGTGGATCGTGTTGAGAATATGTTTTGTGATAGCTATATTGTTGAATTTGCTTGTGATCCTACATGTAATTATTATGAGACAGGAAAATATGGTTGTAGAAATTTTCATGTTACTAAATTACCTCTGGTTATGTTGAGATTGCTATTGTTTCTTTCCGCTTCCTTCCATATGCTAGTTTTTGCTTGCCTTGATAATTTGTTTGCCTATAAGATGCCTATGCATAGGAAGTATGTTAGACTTAGATGTGTTTTTCATATACTATATGATGCTTTCTTTGTGCTTCAATTCTTGTCTTTCATGTGAGCATCATCAAAATTATCAATGCCTAGCTAGGGGCGTTAAACGATAGCGCTTGTTGGGAGGCAACCCAATTTTATTTTTGTTTCTTGCTTTTTGGTTCTGTTTAGTTATAAATATTTGATCTAGCCTCTGGTTAGATGTGGTTTTATGTTTTAATTAGTGTTTGTGCCAAGTAAAACCTATAGGATCTTCTTGGATGATAGTTATTTGATCTTGCTGAAAAAATCAGAAACTTTCTGCTCACAAAAACAATTGTTAAAAATCACCAGAACGTGATAAAATACTGAATCGAATTGCAGTAGATCAATAAAAAAAATATTTAGGTCGTCCTATTTTGGTAGAATTTTTGAGTTAAAGAAAGTTTCTGTTTGATACAGATTACTACAGTCTGTTCTGTTTTTGACAGATTCTGTTTTTCGTGTGTTGTTTCCTTATTTTGATGAATCTATGGCTAGTATCGGAGGGTATGAACAATAGAGAAGTTGGAATGCAGTAGGTTTAACACCAATATAAATAAAGAATGAGTTCATTACAGTACCTTTAAGTGGTGGTTTGTTTTCTTTCGCTAACGGAGCTCATGAGATTTTCTGTTGAGTTTTGTGTTGTGAAGTTTTCAAGTTTTGGGTAAAGATTTGATGGATTATGGAATAAGGAGTGGCAAGAGCCTAAGATTGGGGATGCCCAAGGCACCCCAAGGTAAAATTCAAGGACAACCAAAAGCCTAAGCTTGGGGATGCCCGGAAAGGCATCCCCTATTTCGTCTTCGTCTATCGGTAACTTTACTTGATTCTATATTTTTATTCACCACACGATATGTGTTTTGCTTGGAGCGTCTTGTATGATTTGAGTCTTTGCTTTTTAGTTTACCACAATCATCCTTGTTGTACACATCTTTTGGAAGAGACACACATGAATCGGAATTTATTAGAATACTCTATGTGCTTCACTTATATCTTTTGAGCTAGATAATTTTGCTCTAGTGCTTCACTTAAATCTTTTAGAGCACGGTGGTGGTTTTATTTTATAGAAATTATTGATCTATCATGATTCACTTATATTATTTTGATATTCTTTTAGAACAGCATGGTAGTTTGCTTTGGCTATAAAATTAGTCCTAATATGATGAGCATCCAAGATGGGTATAATAAAAACTATCATATGAAGTGCATCGAATACTATGAGAAGTTTGATACTTGATAATTGTTTTGAGATAAGAAGATGGTGATATTAGAGTCACGCTAGTTGAGTAGTTGTGAATTTGAGAAATACTTGTTCTAAAGTTTGTGATTCCCGTAGCATGCACGTATGGTGAACCGTTATGTGATCAAGTCGGAGCATGATTTATTTATTGATTGTCTTCCTTATGAGTGGCGGTCGCGGACGAGCGATGGTCTTTTCCTACCAATCTATCCCTCTAGGAGCATGCGCGTAGTACTTCGTTTTGATAACTAATAGATTTTTGCAATAAGTATGTGAGTTCTTTATGACTAATGTTGAGTCCATGGATTATACGCACTCTCACCCTTCCACCATTGCTAGCCTCTCTAATACCGCGCACCTTTCGCCGGTATCATACACCCACCAACCTTCCTCAAAACAGCCACCATACCTACCTATTATGGCATTTCCATAGCCATTCCGAGATATATTGCCATGCAACTTACCATCGTTCCGTTTATTATGACACGCTTCATCATTGTCATATTGCTTTGCATGATCATGTAGTTGACATCGTATTTGTGGCAAAGCCACCATTCATAATTCTTTCATACATGTCACTCTTGATTCATTGCATATCCCGGTACACCGCCGGAGGCATTCACATAGAGTCATATTTTGTTCTAAGTACCGAGTTGTAATTTTTGAGGTGTAAGTAAATAAAAGTGTGATGACCATCATTATTAGAGCATTGTCCCAAATGAGGAAAGGATGATGGAGACTATGATTCCCCCACAAGTCGGGATTAGACTCCGGACGAAAAGAAAAATAAAATAAAAAAAGAGGTCATAAAAAAGAGAGAAAAAGGCCCAAATAAAAAATGAGAGAAAAAGAGAGAAGGGACAATGTTACTATCCTTTTACCACACTTGTGCTTCAAAGTAGCACCATGATCTTCATGATAGAGAGTCTCCTATGTTGTCACTTTCATATACTAGTGAGAATTTTACATTATGGAACTTGGCTTGTATATTCCAATGATGGGCTTCCTCAAAATGCCCTAGGTCTTCGTGAGCAAGCGAGTTGGATGCACACCCACTTAGTTTCTTTTGTTGAGCTTTCATACACTTATAGCTCTAGTGCATCCGTTGCATGGCAATCCCTACTCACTCACATTGATATCTATTGATGGGCATCTCCATAGCCCATTGATACGCCTAGTTGATGTGAGACTATCTTCTCCTTTTTGTCTTCTCCACAACCACCATTCTATTCCACATATAGTGCTATGTCCATGGCTCACGCTCATGTATTGCGTGAAGATTGAAAAAGTTTCAGAACATCAAAAGTATGAAACATTGCTTGGCTTGTCATCGGGGTTGTGCGTGATTAAATACTTTGTGTGATGAAGATAGAGCATAGCCAGACTATATGATTTTGTAGGGATAACTTTCTTTGCCCATGTTATTTTGAGAAGACATGATTGCTTTGTTAGTATGCTTGAAGTATTATTATTTTCAAGTCAATATTAAACTTTTGTCTTGAATCTTTCGGATCTGAACATTCATGCCACAATAAAGGAAATTACATTGAGAAATATGCTAGGTAGCATTCCACATCAAAAATTCTGTTTTTATCATTTACCTACCCGAGGACGAGCAGGAATTAAGCTTGGGGATGCTTGATACGTCTCCAACGTATCTATAATTTTCGATTGTTCCATGCTATTATATTATCTGTTTTGGATGTTTAATGGGATTTACTAAGCACTTTTATATTATTTTTGGGACTAACCTACTAACCGAAGGCCTAGTGCAAATTGCTGTCTTTTTGCCTATTTCACTGTTTCGCAGAAAAGGAATATCAAACGGAGTCCAAACGGAATGAAACCTTCGGGAGAGTTATTTTTGGAACAAACATGATCCAGAGGACTTGGAGTGGATGTCAAGAAAGAAGCGAGGAGGCCATGAGGTAGGGAGGCGCGCCTGCCCCCTGGGCGCGCCCCCACCCTCGTGGGCCCCTCGCAGCTCCACCGACCTACTTCTTCCTCCTATATATACCCATATACCCCAAAGACATCCAAGAGCACCACGAAACCCTATTTCCACCGCCGCAACCTTCTGTACCCGTGAGATCCCATCCTGGGGCCTTTTCCGGCGCTCCGCCGGAGGGGGAATCGATCACGGAGGTCTTCTACATCAACACCATAGCCTCTCCGATGATGTGTGAGTAGTTTACCACAGACCTTCGGGTCCATCGTTATTAGCTAGATGGCTTCTTCTCTCTCTCTTTGGATCTCAATACAAAGTTCTCCTCGATCTTCTTGGAGATCTATTCGATGTAACTCTTTTTGCGGTGTGTTTGTCGTGATCTGATGAATTGTGGGTTTATGATCAAGATTATCTATGAACAATATTTGAATCTCCTCTGTATTCTTTTATGTATGATTGGTTATCTTTGCAAGTCTCTTCGAATTATCAGTTTGATTTGGCCTACTAGATTGATCTTTCTTGCAATGGGAGAAGTGCTTAGCTTTGGGTTCAATCTTGCGGTGTCCTTTCCCAGTGACAGCAGGGGCAGCAAGGCTCTTATTGTATTGTTGCCATCGAGGATAAAAAGATGGGGTTTATATCACATTGCTTGAGTTTATACCTCTACATCATGTTGTAGCGACCAGACCTCAAATGGCCTGTGCTGCTGTGCACCAGTGTCATCCCTGGATCGGTAATGCTGACACGCACAGCACAAATGGAGGATTTATAACAGAGTAGCAATCACACACTTATTACATCGAATATCTCCAAAGAGAATAAGTATGATAAACATGGCTTAAGGCCATCTAACAACGATAACAGCGGAAGACTTGGAAGATAAGTGAGTCCATCACTCCAGCGGCATCACTGAGTATAAGACCACGACCTAAAGCATCTTACTCGTTGTCTGAAAAGTCTGCAACATGAAACGTTGCAGCCCGAAAACGGGTCAGCACATAGAATATGCTGGCAATGTAACACATAGAGAGCAATGAACAATAATAATGCTATACTATATGCATATATGGCTGGTGGAAAGCTCTATGGTTACAGTTTTTGCGAAAAGCCAATTTTATCCTACTTCAAAGGAATAAATTTTATTTAACTATCATGGTGGTTGAAACATTGAGAAGGTACCTCCAACTCAATCCCAATTAAGTGTCATCATGAACCCAACAAAATTAATTATAAGTATCACGGTGATGAGATTCAAATGATAATCCAGGTACTAGATACTCAAGTTGTCCATAACCGGGGACACGGCTAATCATGATTAGTTTGTACACTCTGCAGAGGTTTGCACACTTTTCCCCACAAGACTCGATCGCCTCCGCTTGATTCTCGCACTGCATGATGTTTGAGAAATGGATGACCGAGACACAGTCTGTCGGGACCCCGATTCTAGGTCACACCGATCTAGCCTGTAACACCTCATATCACTTTGCGGCCTCACGCACGGTATCCCCACGGGTGTCGCCTTACCATGGCCGGGACCGTTTGCGCCTTTTGGCTCACGTATATGATAATGTCGCTAGCATCCATATGACAGAGAACCCGGGCCGACATGGCTAGTCGTGAACCCAAAGCGGCACTAACGTATGGGGACAGGCATACGTGAATCAACATCGAACGTGTCGGTCAGCAGCGTGAGAATCCGGGCTGTAGCACTGGGCTAACAGGACTCCGGGAACCCGGGCTGTAGCAGGCTAGGCAGGACTCCGGATGTCACCGCGTGACATTTCCCCGAGGGGACAGACACAGGAACGATATGAAACACATGCCGGCCAGTCAAGTGTCCAGAGCAGTAGTGCTGGGCTAGCAGGACTCCGGTGAACCGGGCTGTAGCGGACTATTATGGCTCAAGGAGGCACTAGACTACATTTCCCCATAAGAGAGGCTGCTAAGGATAGACAACTAGATTGTCGAATCCCACACATACCAAGCATTTCAATCATACACACAATATGCTCGATATGTGCAAATACAACATGGCATCACAACAAGACTCTACGACTCAGAGTATTTATTCATTAGGCTCCGAAGAGCCAGATATTACAAACATGGGTCTCATGACCCAACATTCAGAGCATACAAGTCAAACACATGCGGAAGCTTAACATGTCTGAGTACAGACATCTACAAATGAAAAAGGCTGCAAAGCCTGACTATTTACTAGATCCTGCCGAGGGCACAAGATCGTAGCTGAGGTATCAAGCTAAACATCGAAGTCCACACGGAACTACTAGCGAGACTGACGTCTCTCTGCAAAACATAAAATAAGCAAACGTGAGTACAAATGTACCCAGCAAGAATTACATCAGAACTATCTACATATGCATCGGTATCAACAAAGGGGGTGGTGGAGTTTAACTGCAGCAAGCTAGCTTTGACTCGGTAGCTATCCTAACTATGACTGCAAGGAACTCTTTTGAGGTGGCGCACACGAGTCCACATATTCACCATATCAATACTCCACTATGGACCCGCTCCCGTCTCCCTACGAGAACGCCATCCATAGCACTCACGCTTATCTTGCGCATTTTAGGGTATCCACTTTCACTTGTCTATGAACTGTTATAGGCAACCCAGAAGTCCATTTCCGCGGACACGGCTATTCGAATAGATCATATTAACCCTGCAGGGGTGTACTTCGACACACACGCTCTCACCACTTACCGTCGTTTACACGACATGTACTCGGCAACCTTCAAGCGGAAGCCCAACGTGGGTGTCGGCCACAGCCTACCTAAACACTCAAGTCTCTAGTCCAGGTTTATCGCCTATTCAGGTTCCATCCGCAGGGAGTCCGGCCGAGGTTTCCACATACGGCCCCGAACGATGTGTGCAGGGTTCCCGAGACACCAAACGGGCGCCCGGTACACCGTGCCACGTGCCTACCGCATCACAGCCCACCCCTCGGTCAGCACTGTCCACGGCCTCCAGCATACTACAACACCAGAAACTACTTGCAACTCCTGGACAGAGGACAAGGGTGATTAAGAAGCCGAGAGGGTCCATTGGTTTCGGGCCCAATGCGTGGTAGTAACTGTATCATGGATCACAAACACAGAACTCAGTTCCCGAGGATGGCTGCAATGAGACAACCCACCATGTACTCCTACATGGCCTCTCACCGCTACCTTTACCAAATCGTGTTCACACACTTAGCTCACACACAGTAGGACATGTTCATCACCATTCCAATTCATCCCCGATGAATCAGACCCGACTCAACTCTAAGCAGTAGCAGGCATGACAAACAAGCATGAATGAGTAGGCACATCAGGGCTCAAACAACTCCTACTCATGCTAGTGGGTTTCATCTATTTACTGTGGCAATGACAGGTCATGCAGAGGAAAAGGGGTTCAACTACCGCAACATGTAACAGTTGAATCGATGTTGACCTAATGCAGTAGAAGAGAGCAGGAGCGAGAGAATGGGATTGTATCGGAATGAACAAGGGGGTTTGCTTGCCTGGCACTTCTGAAGATATTATAGTTCTTCATCGGTGTCATCGAACTCATCGTCGGAATCACGGCTATCGAGAGGGGACAATCACCGGCAAACAAAGAAGAACACAATCAATGCAATGCACAATATGATGCATGATCATGACATGGCAATATGACGTGATTTGGCCTAATGTAACTAGCAACAGAAAGGTTTGGGTTGATTTGAACTCGAGGTTCAAATTCAAATTCAAACTATGAATTCAAATAGTGCATTATCATGTTTTCACCTATACAGCAGGTATAACTTAGTTTGACATGCATGGAAATGATACAGATGGATATATTGCATTTTTCTGATCATTTTTCATATATAAATTATTTCATTCTGAGCTACGGTTGATTTTATATGATTTTTAGAAGTTTATACTATTTTCTGGAATTTCCTGATTAAAAATAAATCCAGAAAATGTAATACTGCGTCAGCCTGACGTCATCACTGCGTCAGCGAGTCAACGGGCTGGCCAGGGTCAAACCTGACCAGTGGGGTCCCACTGGTCGGCGTCACGGTGCTAGTTAGGGTCACTGACATGTGGACCCAGTCAATGGCCACGTCAGCATGGTCAACGCTGACGCGTGGGGCCACTGTGATTAGTTAAAACTAAATAGAAACTAATCTATGTTTAATTAGTCAGTGGGGCCCTGCTGTCAGTGTCACTAGGTGTTGACTAAGTGCGTCATTAGCCCTAACTAATCTGCCACATCACCCTCGCCGGGGTTACGCCGGCGGCGACCAAAACGCGGCGGAGGCGCACTGGAGTGACACGGGTTTCGCCTACAGGCCACCGTTTGACGCGCGGAAGGGCGCGTTTGAAAGAGGGAAGCGAGGCGCATCTGTGGGTGGCCGTGGTTCGAGTGGGGGTGGACGGAGTCAACGACGGCGAGCTCTTTTGCGGCCGCCGGAGTTCGGGTTAGCACGGGGGCGGCGTTAGGGAGCATGACAGGGGGTGCGGAGGGGTGCTATGGCCTCCTGGGGGTGCACTAAGCACGGCTACGTGCTCGGTTTAAACGGAGGCGAACCAAAATGACGACGGCGTCAAGTCCGGCGCCGGTGAGGTCTCGGTCTCGACGGAAACGAAGGCTACGCTGAGCTAATGGACATGGGAGAAGGGGGAATCGGTAGAGGAGCTCACGGCAAGTGCAGAGGTGGCCTCGGCGTGCCCGGGGAAGCACCGGAGCGAGCGGGGCGGCGAGAGGGATCTCCGGCGTTGGGAGGTTGAAGACGACGACGTGGAGGCACTCGGGGCGTCCGGCATTGCACAGCTCGACGAGGAGGAAGAGGGATACTAGGCGGAGCTCTTGGGCATCTCAGGGCGTCGCCGGGATGGCGGTGTCCGCGGTGGTGGCGAGCGGCGGCGACGGAGGCGTTCGGGCGGGAAGAACAGAGGAGGGGGAGAGCGAGAGAGAGCCGGACGGCTCTGGGGGTCGCGTGGCATCGTCCAGACGCGTCGAGGCGGAGCCAGGCAGGCAGGGAGGGAGGAGGTGGCCGCGGCGTGTAGCGGCGCGCGTCGGGCACGCGCCCTCGCCTACTGGCGCGAGGAGGAAGGCGACAGGAGAGCGCCTGGTGGGCTGGGCCGCCAGCTGGGCCGGCCAGGTGGGCTGCACAGTAGGTAGGTCCAGGTAACTTTCTCTCCCTCTTCTGCTTTCTAATTTGTTTTTGTTTTTCTAATATTCTGTAGTCTTTAGGGCTTTATTAAAAATACTTAGACACTTCCAAAAATTCATGAAACTACTCATGATCACTGTTGGGAATATATCCTACAGTAAACATTTTAGTTTATGATTATTTGAGCATTTAAAATATTTAATAGCATTTAAATGCCCAAATGCAAATAGAGTATGATTTAATCCAGAGCCCAAATATGACATGGAAAGATGTGCATCACCTCTGGTTACTGTTTCCAGCATTTTTCCAAGAATGATGAACATTTTTGAAAGCCATTTGGATTTACTGGAAATATTTTGGTTGAACCTAGTGAATTCCTTTAATGCTAGGGTTTAGGCAATCCCCATTTCAAGTTTCTTTCAAAATTAAACATGATGACATGAGGAACAAGCAAAAGTCAAACAAGGGCTGATCTGGGGCTGTGACACAGTCTTTCAGAAACAATCACTCTTTACTCTGGATGGACCGGTACGCCTACTTTCCCCTACATCTGCTAGTCCACCTCTTCAAGAGATCCTGTAACCTACTGAGCTATGCTAGAGCCCATAATAGCTTGCGGCTGCACACGGAAGTTTCTAGCATGAATAATCTTATGATCCCTTTGAGCCTGGGTGGCGGACCTTATACATACAGACAACACTGGGTTCTCCAGGTGCCTCAATCCACCCAGATGTGAGTTTTAGTTGCCACCTTAAGTTGAACCATTAATAAACATCTCACATCTGTCATGGATGTCACTCAAACCCAATCCACGTCTACGAGCATAGCAGGGCAATAATAAAAGCAACGTAGAAGTAACTCCCAAGGGTTTGATAAAGTAAAACAGGTAATAGGTACTACCTCAACTACTTCCCAGTTCCCACAATTTAATTAGATCCTAATCATGCAAGTGTTTGAGGAAAACAGATCTAATGCAATAAAACTGGGTATGAACGGGGTATGATCAAAGTGTTACTTGCCTTGCTGATGATCCGCAAAACCTAGCGATTCGAAGTAACAAGCGGCACACTCCGGGTACTCTATCGCAAACAAACAAGCATACAATCAGTACTCATCTAATGCACAGGTAAAATTCGAATGAAAGATCCAACCAGAAAGTTCAACTTAAGAACTCCGGTTTGCAAAAAGAATCAACTCGAAAGAAGCAACGAAAGTCAAACGACGAAAGAAAGAAACTTCGTTTGCTAATCTGGATCTAGGTCAAATTTTACTGTAGCAAAAACTTGTTTGATTAGGTTAAACGGAAAGAGAATTTCGAGACG
Organism: Triticum aestivum; assembly: GCF_018294505.1. Classification (NCBI taxonomy): domain Eukaryota; kingdom Viridiplantae; phylum Streptophyta; class Magnoliopsida; order Poales; family Poaceae; genus Triticum; species Triticum aestivum. The sequence continues at coordinate 394,021,009 of NC_057811.1, forward strand.
AAACTCTAGGCGCTTGAATCGCCTGATTCCGATAAACGAGCGAGAAGTTAAACAGAATTGAAGATTCGATCACAAATCGAATCTGAGAAAATAACGAGTAAATCCGACGAAAAGAAAAACGGATGAACGGTTAAATAACGGACGTTCGTTACCAGAGAAAAACCGACGAACGCGTTCGTTAAAACGAACGGTTCGGTGAACGCTCGCAAAATAATAAAAACCGAAAAAACCGATCTAGGTTTTTTTTAAACGAAGGGTTTTTTTTAACGAAAACCGGCAAAGAACGGGCGGCGGCAGTACCACGGGGACGGGCTCCGGCGAAGCTCCGACGGGCTCCGGGCTCGGCGACGGGGTGCGGCGGCGAGGGGCGGCGGCGGCGAGGCGTGCTGCGGTGGCGGCGGGGCGTGCTGCGGGCGGCGGCGGGTGTGGCTCCGGCGGCGGCGATGGTGAAGAAAAAGGAGAGGGCGGGCTATATATAGGAGGGGGGGTCCGAGCTTGGGGAAGGGGGCACCGGGCAGCGGCGTAGCCGGCTAGGACTCGGGCGGCGATCCCGTCTCCGGGATGAAGACGACGGGGCGGCGGGGCTTGGGCCGTCGGCTGGGCCTTTGGCCCAGTCGGCGCGCGGGCGCAGTTTTTTTTAAATAAGTTCCGCGGAAAATAATACTTAGAAAAATAAATAAAAATCAGAAAAATATGAAATAAATTTTCCCCGTCTAGTTAGAAAATCTAGAATAGGGTGAACATTTTTATAATCCAAAATAAATATTTTGAAAAACATGCAATATTTTTAATGCAATAAAAATTGCAAATAAAATCCAAATAAATTCCAAATAATGATTTTAACATTTTTCCTCCAGTATTTCAATTGTTTTGGAGAAGTCATGTTTTCTCCTCTCGTTCATTTTAAAATGAAATATTTTCCGGAGAGAAAAATAATTAAAACCACAATCCTCGTTTGAAAATCAAATTTGAAAATTCGAGAAAATCCCCAAGTCTCTCCGAGGGTCCTTGAGTTGCTTAGGATTTATCGAGGATTTGTCAAAATGCAATAAAACATGATATGCAATGATGATCTATGTATAGCATTCCAAATTGAAAATTTGGGATGTTACAAACCTACCCCCCTAAAGATGAATCTCGCCCTCGAGATTCGGGTTGGCTAGAAAACAGGTGGGAGTGGTCTTTCCGTAGATCTTCCTCTCGCTCCCAGGTGGCTTCATCTTCTGTGTGGTGACTCCACTGAACTTTGCGAAACTTGATGACCTTGCTGCGGGTAACTCGGCTGGCATATTCGAGAATCTTAACTGGCTTCTCCTCATAAGTCAAATCACTTTCCAACTGTATCGCTTCCAGTGGCACAGTATCTCTTAGCGGTATCTTAGCCATCTCTGCGTGGCACTTCTTCAACTGCGAAACGTGAAATACATCATGTACTCCAGACAATCCTTCGGGCAATTCCAACTTGTATGCAACTTCTCCCATATGTTCCAACACTCTGTATGGTCCGATAAAACGGGGCGCTAACTTTCCTTTAACTCCAAAGCGCTTCACTCCTCGAAGTGGTGATACTCGAAGATACACTCTGTCTCCGACTTCGTGAACTGTCTCCTTTCGTTTAGAATCGGCATAACTCTTCTGCCTGGACTGGGCTACCTTGAGCCTATCGCGAATCAACCTCACTTTCTGTTCAGACTCCTTAATCAAATCTGGTCCAAACAACTGACCGTCTCCAACTTCGTCCCACAACAACGGTGTTCTACACCTCCTTCCGTACAAGGCTTCGAAAGGGGCCATCTTCAAACTGGTTTGGTAACTGTTGTTGTACGAAAACTCCGCATATGGCAAATTGTCGTCCCAACTAGATCCATAATCTAGTGCACATGCTCTCAACATGTCCTCCAAAATCTGGTTGACTCTCTCGGTCTGTCCATCTGTCTGTAGGTGAAATGCTGTACTAAATTCCAGCCTGGTTCCCAATGTTTCATGTAACTGCTTCCAAAACTTCGAGGTAAATTGGGTTCCTCTGTCTGATACAATGGTCCTTGGAACTCCATGCAAACATACTATCCTGGTCATGTAGATCTTAGCCAACTTAGCACTGGTGTAAGTGGTCTTTACTGGAATGAAATGAGCCACTTTCGTCAATCGATCAACTACAACCCATATCGAGTCATAGCCTAAACGAGTCTTGGGTAATCCTGTGATAAAATCCATGCCTATTTTATCCCACTTCCATTCGGGTATCGGCAATGGTTGTAGCAATCCTGCTGGCTTCTGATGCTCTGCCTTCACTCTCTGACATACATCACAAACTGCTACATACTCCGCAATATCCTTCTTCATTCCGGTCCACCAGAAAGTATTCTTCAAATCCAAATACATCTTGGTATTCCCTGGGTGAATCGAGTATGGTGAATCATGGGCTTCTTGCAAAATCAACTTCCTGATCTCCGGATCATTTGGCACATATACGCGGTCCTCGAACCATAAGGTATCGTGCTCATCCTCACGAAATCCCTTGGCTTTTCCTTTGCTCATCTTTTCCTTTATCTCTTCAATCTCCTTGTCTAACTTCTGAGCTTCTCTGATCCTTTCCATCAAGGTAGACTGAATCTCCAATGTCGCTAAATAGCCTCTTGGGACTATCTCCAAACATAGCTCGCGAAGGTCCTCGGCTAACTCCTGAGGTAACTCTCCTGTCATGAGGGTGTTGACATGACTCTTGCGGCTCAACGCATCTGCTACTATGTTAGCCTTTCCGGGGTGATAATGCAATCTCATATCATAATCTTTAATGAGCTCCAACCATCTTCTCTGTCTGAGATTTAACTCCTTCTGCGTGAAAATGTACTTCAAACTCTTGTGATCCGTGTACACCTCACAATGGTTTCTGATGAGAAAATGTCTCCATGTTTTCAATGCATGCACCACGGCTGCTAATTCCAAATCATGCGTAGCATAATTCTTCTCATGGGGTTTAAGTTGTCGTGAAGCATACGACACAACTCTTCCTTCCTGCATAAGCACTGCTCCAAGTCCTCGACGAGAAGCGTCGCAATAAACTTCATAATCCTTGCGTTGATCTGGCAGAATCAACACTGGTGAGGTAACCAATCGTTTCTTCAACTCCTGGAAACTAGCTTCACATTCCTCAGTCCAATTGAATTTGGTGTCCTTCTTCAATAGCTCAATCATGGGCTTAGCAATCCTTGAGAAATTCTCGATGAATCTCCGGTAGTATCCTGCAAGTCCAAGAAAACTCCGGATTTCTCCAACTGTCGTGGGTGATTCCCAACTTGTCACTGTGTCAACCTTGGCAGGGTCTACTGCTATTCCTTCTCCAGAAATAACATGTCCAAGGAATCCAACTTCCTTCAGCCAAAACTCACATTTGCTGAACTTGGCATATAACTGATGTTCTCTGAGCTTCTCAAGTACCAATCGTAAATGCTCCTCATGCTCTTCTTCATCCTTGGAAAAGATTAAAATATCATCAATGAACACCACGACGAACTTATCCAAAAACTCCATAAACACTTTGTTCATCAGGTTCATGAAATAGGCAGGTGCGTTAGTCAGTCCAAATGACATAACGGTATACTCATACAATCCATATCTGGTGGTAAATGCCGTCTTGGGTATATCCTGCTCTCGAATCTTTAACTGATGGTATCCTGATCGTAGATCGATCTTGGAAAATACTTTAGCTCCTTGCAGGCGGTCAAACAAATCATTGATCATCGGCAGTGGGTACTTGTTTTTGATGGTCACTTCATTCAATCCTCGGTAATCAACAACCATCCTCAGCGATCCATCTTTCTTCTCCACTAGAAGTACTGGTGATCCCCAAGGTGACGAACTTGGGCGAATATAGCCTTTATCCAGTAACTCCTTGATCTGCTTCTTAATTTCCTCCAAATCCTTTGCGGGCATCCTGTACGGTCTCTTAGATATTGGCCCTGTGCCTGGCAAAAGTTCAATCAAAAACTCAATGTCTCTATCTGGTGGCATGCCTGGCAACTCTTCTGGAAATACATCCGGATAATCCTTCACCACTGGTACTTCCTCCTGTACAACTCCTGATAAGGAATTCACTTGAGTCCTCTTCGGCATATGCCGGGATACATACTTGATCCTTTTTCCTTCTGGGGTGGTAAGCAAAATCGTCTTGCTGGCACAATCGATGTTTCCTCCATACAACGATAGCCAATCCATTCCCAAAATCACATCCAAACCTTGCGATTCCAAAACAATGAGGTCTGAGGGGAAAACATGCCTACCAATGGCCAACGGTATCTGAAAACATCCTTGGGTGGCCATATACTCTGCTCCTGGCGAGGTTACTAACATAGGGGTTTTGAGAACTTGGGTGGACATCTTAAACTTGTTTACGAATCCCCTTGATATGTATGAATGCGATGCACCAGTATCGAAAAGAACGGTTGCAGTAAATGACTTAACCAAAAACTTACCTATTACTGCATCAGGCTGAGCTTCAACCTCCTCCACGCTCACGTGGTTCACATGTCCTTTGTTGAACGGGTTCGGCTTCTTCCTAGAGCTTCCATTGCCATTTCCATTTTGGGCTTCGGGACAATCAGTAGCATAATGTCCCGTCTTCTGGCACTTGAAACAAGTAATGTGACTTAGATCTCTCTTGGTTGGGGTAGATGGGTTGGTGCGGTTCTGTCCGTTTCCTCCTCCATTCCCATTACCATTCTTGGGGCCATTATGGTGGTGCGAGCTACCTCCTCCATGGGTATGCTGAAACTGTCCTCCCGACTTCGGGGTAAATCGGGGCTTCTGCTGGGCTCCAGAATTATACTTCCCTTGTCCATACTTCCTCTTACGGTTTTCAATCTGCTGTTGCTTCCCTTCAATCATGAGAGCTCTATCTACCAGCTCCTGGTAGTTGTTGAAAGTTGCTACCATCAACTGCATACTCAGCTCATCATTCAATCCTTCCAGAAACTTCTCCTGCTTGGCTGCATCTGTAGCAACGTCATCTGGTGCATAACGTGCTACCTTACTGAAATCCTCCACATACTGGCCTACGGTACGTCCTCCTTGGCGTAGGTTGCGAAACTCACGCTTCTTCATAGCCATAGCTCCTGCTGAAACATGAGCTGTACGGAAAGCTTGCTGAAACTGGTCCCATGTGACAGTGTCAATAGGGTGCGTGGCTGTATAATTCTCCCACCATGATGCTGCGGGTCCATCAAGCTGATGTGCGGCAAAACACACTCTTTCCGCATTTGTGCATCCTGCAGTGGTCAACTACCTTCCAACTTTGCGGAGCCAATCATCTGCTATAATCGGCTCGGTGCTACTGGAAAACATCGGCGGGTTTAGCCTTAAGAAACGGGCTAAGTGATCACCAGGTGGTGGTGGCGGTGGGTTGTTGTTGCCTTGGTTCTGAACTAACACTTTCATCAGGGCATTCTGTTGCTGAATCAACTGGGTGATCTCTGGCGGGAAAACAAATCCGGTGTCGCGTCTCGGAGGCATCTGATAGGTTTAGAAAAGATGAGAGTTAAGAATAGAATGAGGTCTAGAGAGAAAACACTACCCATATGCTCATGAGACAAATTCAATCAATATCACTCAATCAATCCAAACAAGGCCAAACAATCGATCTAACTAGCGTTACAAAGTGCTTGAACTATACTATTAAATGGGGGAAAACTACTACTAATATGGTGGTCTACTAGAAATTCTGATCCGTTGAAGACTCCATGATGTCTGCTCCAGCTTCATCAATCCAGTCGTCTTCACTTGGTTCCGAGTCGGTGTCGTCGATGATGATGTAGTTATCCGGACAAGTGCATTCGTCGACTTCTGCTTTTGGCACTGGATTTCCCACGAAAGCTCCAATCTTATACTCCAGGTCGTCAATCTTCCCTACTAGTGCGTTGATTTCCTCCAAGTAATCTTCGTGTGTAGCCTTGAGTTCTTCTTGGAGCTCCTTGATCTTTGTTAATGCCTTCTTCAGTTCTTCCTTGTCCGTGCACATCTGGTTCTCCTGGCGACGAATATGTTGGTTCTGCTCCTGGATGAAAGCTGCAATTGATCCATCCTTCTTGGCCTTGATCATCTCCCATTGCGCGTCTCGACGTCCACAAATTTGGTAAATTGTATCCTTAAGCTCCTGGTGGTAGACTTCTCCAATGCGTCCCATGGCGATGTGTGCGGCCATGCTCTTCCCTAAACTCCAAGTTGGTGCTTCGAAAACCAATCTCATGGGTTCCGTAATTGGCACAAACGTCCTTCCTGGAATGATAACTTGAATCTTCCAGCTCTCCTCTTCAGGTAAGGTGGCATTGTAGGTTCCGGTGATGCTTGGTATTCCTATATTCAAGTACTTGGTGACTTCCTTCAAGTGTCGACCAAACGGCGTGTCTTCATCTGGTTGCATGAACTTGCTCCTTGCATTCGCCATTCCTAAAAGAGTAGAAAGTGGAGAGAGGTCAGAAATGAGAAGAGAGAAGTTTTCTAGGGCTTAAGCTTAGTGGTCGTGTCCTACAGTCAGCGTGTGCTCTGATACCAACTTTGTAGCGACCAGACCACAAATGGCCTGTGCTGCTGTGCACCAGTGTCATCCCTGGATCAGTAATGCAGACACGCACAGTACAAATGGAGGATTTATAACAGAGTAGCAATCACACACTTATTACATCGAATATCTCCAAAGAGAATAAGTATGATAAACATGGCTTAAGGCCATCTAAAACCGATAACAGCGGAAGACTTGGAAGATAAGTGAGTCCATCACTCCAGCGGCATCACTGAGTATAAGACCACGACCTAAAGCATCTTACTCATCGTCTGAAAAGTCTGCAACATGAAACGTTGCAGCCCGAAAACGGGTCAGCACATAGAATATGCTGGCAATGTACCACATAGAGAGCAATGAACAATAATAATGCTATACTATATGCATATATGGCTGGTGGAAAGCTCTATGGTTACAGTTTTTGCGAAAAGCCAATTTTATCCTACTTCAAAGGAATAAATTTTATTTAACTATCATGGTTGAAACATTGAGAAGGTACCTCCAACTCAATCCCAATTAAGTGTCATCATGAACCCAACAAAATTAATTATAAGTATCACGGTGATGAGATTCAAATGATAATCCAGGTACTAGATACTCAAGTTGTCCATAACCGGGGACACGGCTAATCATGATTAGTTTGTACACTCTGCAGAGGTTTGCGCACTTTTCCCCACAAGACTCGATCGCCTCCGCTTGATTCTCGCACTGCATGATGTTTGAGAAATGGATGACCGAGACACAGTCTTTCAGAAACAATCACTCTTTACTCTGGATGGACCGGTACGCCTACTTTCCCCTACATCTGCTAGTCCACCTCTTCAAGAGATCCTGTAACCTACTGAGCTATGCTAGAGCCCATAATAGCTTGCGGCTGCACACGGAAGTTTCTAGCATGAATAATCTTATGATCCCTTTGAGCCTGGGTGGCGGACCTTATACATACAGACAACACTGGGTTCTCCAGGTGCCTCAATCCACCCAGATGTGAGTTTTAGTTGCCACCTTAAGTTGAACCATTAATAAACATCTCACATCTGTCATGGATGTCACTCAAACCCAATCCACGTCTACGAGCATAGCATGGGCAATAATAAAAGCAACGTAGAAGTAACTCCCAAGGGTTTGATAAAGTAAAACAGGTAATAGGTACTACCTCAACTACTTCCCAGTTCCCACAATTTAATTAGATCCTAATCATGCAAGTGTTTGAGGAAAACAGATCTAATGCAATAAAACTGGGTATGAACGGGGTATGATCAAAGTGTTACTTGCCTTGCTGATGATCCGCAAAACCTAGCGATTCGAAGTAACAAGCGGCACACTCCGGGTACTCTATCGCAAACAAACAAGCATACAATCAGTACTCATCTAATGCACAGGTAAAATTCGAATGAAAGATCCAACCAGAAAGTTCAACTTAAGAACTCCGGTTTGCAAAAAGAATCAACTCGAAAGAAGCAACGAAAGTCAAACGGCGAAAGAAAGAAACTTCGTTTGCTAATCTGGATCTAGGTCAAATTTTACTGTAGCAAAAACTTGTTTGAGTAGGTTAAACGGATAGAGAATTTCGAGACGAAACTCTAGGCGCTTGAATCGCGTGATTCCGATAAACGAGCGAGAAGTTAAACAGAATTGAAGATTCGATCACAAATCGAATCTGAGAAAATAACGAGAAAATCTGACGAAAAGAAAAACGGACGAACGGTTAAATAACGGACGTTCGTTAACAGAGAAAAACCGACGAACGCGTTCGTTAAAACGAACGGTTCGGTGAACGCTCGCAAAATAATAAAAACCAAAAAAAACCGATCTAGGGTTTTTTTTAAACGAAGGTTTTTTTTTAAAACGAAAACCGGCAAAGTACGGGCGGCGGCAGTACCACGGGGACGGGCTCCGGCGAAGCTCCGACGGGCTCCGGGCTCGGCGACGGGGTACGGGGCTCGGGGGGTGCGGCGGCGAGGGGCGGCGGCTCCGACGGGCGAACGCGGCGGCGGCGGCGGCGGCGGGGCGTGCTGCGGGCGGCGACGGGTGTGGCTCCGGCGGCGGCGATGGTGAAGAAAAAGGAGAGGGGGGCTATATATAGGAGGGGGGTCCGAGCTTGGGGAAGGGGGCACCGGGCGGCGGCGTAGCCGGCCGGGACTCGGGCGGCGATCCCGTCTCCGGGATGGAGACGATGGGGCAGCGGGGCTTGGGTCGTCGGCTGGGCCTTTGGCCCAGTCGGCGCGCGGGCGCAGTTTTTTTTTAAATAAGTTCCGCGGAAAATAATACGTAGAAAAATAAATAAAAATCAGAAAAATATGAAATAAATTTTCCGTCTAGTTAGAAAATCTAGAATAGGGTGAACATTTTTATAATCCAAAATAAATATTTTGAAAAGATGCAATATTTTTAATGCAATAAAAATTGCAAATAAAATCCAAATAAATTCCAAATAATGATTTTAACATTTTTCCTCCAGGATTTCAATTGTTTTGGAGAAGTCATATTTTCTCCTCTCGTTCATTTTAGAATTGAAATATTTTTCCGGAGAGAAAATAATTAAAATAAAATCCTCGTCTTATTATTTGATGAAAATCAAATATGAAAATTCGAGAAAATCCCCAACTCTCTCCGAGGGTCCTTGAGTTGCTTAGGATTTGTCGAGGATTTGTCAAAATGCAATAAAACATGATATGCAATGATGATCTATGTATAACATTCCAAATTGAATGCGTTACTCTGTTCTTATGAACTTAATACTCTAGATGCATGCTGGATAGCGGTCGATGTGTGGAGTAATAGTAGTAGATGCAGAATGGTTCGGTCTACTTGTCGCGGACGTGATGCCTATATACATGATCATGCCTAGATATTCTCATAATTATGCACTTTTTTATCAATTGCTCGACAGTAATTTGTTCACCCACCGTAATACTTATGCTGTCTTGAGAGAAGCCACTAGTTAAACCTATGGCCCCCGGGTCTATTTTCCATCATATAAGTTTCCAATCTATTTTTACTTTGCATTCTTTACTTTCAGTTTATATCATAAAAATACCAAAAATATTTATCTTATTATCTCTATCAGATCTCACTTTTGCAAGTGGCCGTGAAGGGATTGACAACCCCTCTATCGCGTTGGTTGCAAGGTTCTTATTTGTTTGTGCAGGTATAAGGCGACTTGTGTGTAACCTCCTACTAGATTGATACCTTGGTTCTCAAAAACTAAATGAAATACTTACGCTACTTTGCTGCATCACCCTTTCCTCTTCAAGGGAAAAACCAACGCAAGCTTAAGAGGTGGCAATGGTTTTGGTAGGGAACGTTTCACCTTTATGGACGAAACGATATCCATTGCCTCTTCTCGATTTCCATTTTTTTCCTAGTGTCAACATAGAACAACAGGAGTGTTGTGTCAATTTTTGGGATTTTTCGGGGTTCGCTTGGACATTTTTATACATTAACTGGGTTTTCTTTGCATTCATGTGCATAATCAAATTTGAACTATAGGCACATGCTCTAATGCATATAAATTGGTTGAAAATTCAAATCTGTGTCCTTGGTTGCATGCTTAGGTCCCATGCAAGAAATGGGAATGGATGTCAAACACCCTGCCACCGTCACTCGGCCGCAATCATTGAGATACCTGGATTTTAAATTCTAGTAAATCCGAAACTCGTCAGAAATTCATGAAACTTGGTATGCTATCATGGAGCGGCATGAGCATGTCGTGGTAAATTTTTTTTCCCCTTTTTGGCAGGTTTGGGGATATGCTTCTCACAAACCAGAGCTTCTCACAACAAACCTGATGGTTTCAGTAGGGAACATCCTACCTTTGGGGACAAAACGATATCCATTGCCTCTTCTCGATTTCAATTTTTTCCAATGTCAACATAGAACAACAGGAGTGTTGTGTCAATTTTTGGGATTTTTCGGGGTTCATTTGGACATTTTTATGCATTAACTGAGTTTTCAATGCATTCATGTGCATAATTCAAATTTGAACTACATGCACATGCTCTAATGCATATAAATTGGTTGGAAGTTCAAATATATGTCCTTGGTTGCATGCTTAGGTCCCATGCAAGAAATGGGAATGAATGTCAAACACCCTGCCACCGTCACTCGGCCGCAAACATTGAGATACCTGGTTTTTAAATTCTAGTAAATCCAAAACTCGTCTGAAATTCATGAAACTTGGCATGCTATCATGGAGCGGCATCAACATGCCGTGGTAAAATTTTTGTCCCATTTGGGGCAGGTTTGGGTATACGCTTCTCACAAACTAGAGCTTCTCACAGCAAGCACGATGGTTTCGGTAGGGAACGTCCCAACTTTGGGGACGAAACGATATCCATTGCCCCTTATTGCTTTCAAAAAATTTCTCGTGTCAACATAGAACAATAGGAGTGTTGTGTCAATTTTTGTGATTTTTTGGGCTTTGTTTGGACATTTTTATGCATTAACTGAGTTTTCTATGCATTTATGTGCATAATTCAAATTTGAACTACATGCACATGCTCCAGAGCATATAAATTGGTTGAAAAATCAAATCTTTGTCCTTGGGTGCATGCTTAGGTCCAATGCAAGAAATGAGAATGAATTTCAAACACAAGGGCACCATTGATTGCCGGGAAAACGTTGAGATACTTTATTTTCAAATTCTAGTAAATCCAAAACTCGTCTGAAATTCATGAAACTTGGCATGCTATCATGGAATGGCACCCAACATGCTGTGGTATTTTTCGTGTCCATTTTGAGAGAAGGCGCACTAGAATAATAGCCATCAAAGGCATTTTGAAAAAATAGCTACCACTTTAATATCTCAAGCGTTTGTATAATTCAGACCATGTGCGTTCTGTTAACCATTCACGTGATGCCACGTGTCTTGGTTTGAATGGCTATAGGTTTTAATGGATCTTGATCGCAAATGTTTTAGATGGAATACCCGTATGCAAAGTGAGAGCAGGATTTGTGCATCTCTTGAACGCAAACGGTTCTTTTGGATGACCCGTGTGCAACCACTTACAAACAATTTGGTAAGATTTGCATCTGTCGTATTGGGTATGTTGCCATTTGTCAAACTGGAAGGATTGACATTGTTGATCTAGTAACATTGCCATTTGTCAACCTTGTAACACTGCAATTTGTCTAAATATGAAGCTAAAAATCACTAGCAGTATCTAATTTTTGCAACTACAATTCAGTAATTAAGCATAGATGAAGGCGAGGAGGCGTCTTCAGCCAGGCGTGCAGCGGGCGGCGCAGTACTATTCGATTTGACAGCGGGCGGCGCAGTTCCCGATACGGCTTTAGTGCAGACGAGGGAGAGGGTAGAGATTCCTGAAATGTTGAACGGCCAATGATGCATCCTCCATCAATTAGCATCGTGTGAATGCATGAGGGAAGTAATGGGAGGAGGATCGGGAAAACAGGCAGCACGATGTGAATGCAACATAGTTTGCACTCATATAAAGGTGCCCCTCCATTCCAATGCGTCTACCACATCATACGCACCTAAGCACCTACACTAATAAGCGCAAAAGTGCTCACTCCAGACCCATGGCAGCAATGCGCGCGAGTGGATAGCGGCTGTGCCAGATGGTCCACGACGTCGGCCTGCAGCATGGCACCGACGATCGTCTCCAGACAGTGTTGGCGACCGGCTGGTGGATGGGCCGTCGACACCAGCTACGACTCTCAGTTGGACCAGATGATCATTGCCACCACCAACAAGTTCACCGTCGTCAAGAAACTCGCGGGCGACATCGCCATACTCCTCCAGCCCGCGCGCCCTGGCTCCTCATTGCCTGCCACCCTAATTGGCCTCCATGGTCGGAACCTCTTTCAAGCACTGGTGGCCCTACGACTGCCCGCCGATGCCACGAAGAATGTCCACCTGGAGGTCGCGCTCGCCGCGAGGCGCCTCGCCTTGCGAGAATTCGTCGACCTACACATCCACGTGTACGAGCAAATCGTGTACATAGGTATCTATAAGGCTAGTGAGGACGTTACGACGTTGGCCTTCTTCAACCGGCTGGAAGCCTTGGATGCCTTTGCTGAGAAGCACCTTGACCTCGCCACAAAAGTCGCCGCTCCTTAGCCGCCGGTGGGTGGCCTGGCGCACTGAGTTGAGGTCGAGGAGGTCGTACGTTGATGGATGCATCTTTCTTCTTGCCTCCTGTAACCACCACTGCTATTGCATCATTGTGGCCTTAATTCTTATTGTGCTATTGCATTCTCATTCCAGTCAATACAGACATGCGCGATCCCTTTGCTTAATTATATGCATCACTGTAACTAGTACTCCATGCATCAATTTATAAGTTGTGCTGCCAGTGTTTGGGGCCGGCGCACGATCACGCACGTTCGTGTGCATGCGGTTGCGTCGGGAGCGGCACAACGATGTAGTTACCCGCTGCAAAAACTGCCATGCGGGGGACGTGGCATTGACCATTGGGCAGCAACAGTCGGTCGTCCGGGTTTCCAATAAAGGATGCAAAGAGGGATCCTACAGCAGCAAGGACCAGCTTCCCTACCGATAGCTCATCTAACAGAACTCCCAAGTTAACTGTGCTGAGGCTTGAGTTGTCATCAGATGGGTGACCGAATGGGAAGTGGCCTCGATGTTAAATTAACTAATGTGATGGGTCACTGTAAACATTTAATTGCATTGAATGTATATAGTGCTCCATCATATTAGTTGAATTAACCTTGAGGTCCTTGTTTTGTAATTTTTGACATTTTTTGTTTTTTGTACACATGTTGATTGGCTTGAAGAAGGTCTATCTCGCTACTTTTTGATAATTTTTGTTTTTTGAACACATGTTGATTGGCTTGAATGAAGGTCTATCTCGTTACTTTACGACATATTTCCAAAACATGGACCTCAAGGTTAATTCAACTAATAGGACGGAGCACTATTCAACGCAATTAAATGTTTTCCAAAAAAAGTGATATGATTTCTGTGAAACTTATAAGTGATGTATGTAAAATTAACCTCTGTGTACTTGTTCTCGAATTAACCTCCGGGCCTTTTTCCCGCGTATCACACACATCTTGTTAAGTTGAACCGTTTATTGTTCTCTTCCGTAATCGAAAACAGTTCATTTAACTGAATCGTATGCCGTATATCACACACACCTTGATCTGACTGACCGTTTCTTTTGTGTTGCCTAATCACAAACAGTTCATCCGAGTGAACTGTATATTGTATATCGCACACACCTTCATCTGGCTACCCATTTCTTTTGTTCCTCCTCATCGCAAACAGTTAATTGAACTGAACTGTATGCCCTGCATCGCACACGCAACTAAAATCTAAACCGTGTTTGATGCATCCTCCATTGCAAATGTTTTGCACCTTTTTTGACGGTTTTTTACACCATCGTTTGCGATTATTGCATCACACACAATTTCATCGAAGGGTTTCTGATCGTAGTGTCGCGTTAGCAGCATCCTGTAGAAGTGAAGCTCCGGCACGGTAGGGCCTACGCCACTTGCTCGCTGCCGCAGTATGGGCAGATCGCGCCCGCCGCCGCTCTCCTAGTTACATCCCGATGACCCCCACTACAAGAAATATGTCAACTTGTGACCCTCACTATTGGTCTCTGAAAGGTCATTGTTTTTCATTTGTGACCTTTTTTGACCAAAAACAAAAGGCCAAAAGCTGGCGGTCGTAAACTGAAATTAATGACCTTCTTACAGAAGGTCGTGGAACACATGACCTTTTGTTTTGGTCACTGGCTGTCTGCCCAGGCCACGTCTGCCCAGGCCACGTCGGATCCGACGTGGCAATCTGACGTGGTAAAATTGCGACCAATTCAAAAGGTCGTTACTTAGAATCAGCCCGGTCCATTTCAGTTCTTTAGATGGGCCGAGCCCATTAATTCAGCCTTTTTAATATATATTTTTGTTAATTTTTGCTAGCTACATGGGCCAGGCCCAGTAATTCGGCCTTTTAAATTTCTTGGCCTATCCCTTTTGACAGATTTTTTGTCTTGTTTTTGCTAGGCCATTTCTTTGCTGGGCCTCTCAAGTTTTCCCCTCAGAAATAATTGTTCAATATATCTTAGGCTGGGCCGAAATAATTGATCCAATCCAACTTCTTTTATTATGCCATTGACATTACAACACATCACACTACAAGTTATCTTGGGCCTAGCCTAGTTCCGATACATTTTCAAAGCAACATGGAATATTATAGGAGCTCAAAATATCTTTACATGCATTTATTCTAGCAGTACATATCTTTATGTCCAAGGAACCAGTAAGTGCCAAACAAAACTATTCTACAGCAAAGAAAAGAAAATAGATGACAAGACATCATAGAAGTTCCTATTGTCCTCCTTCTTCAACATTTGAAAACCTTCACCTGGCAGTAGATCAATCATGAGTGAGAAACAATACAGCAGCAAAAAAATGTTCAGACGATGCAAAAAATAACAGTCATTACACATGGTATTCGCGTACAGATTATAAGTCATGGATCCATTACACATAGTTTTTGTGTTGTGGACCTTCATGCAATTGCTACTTGGTAAGGCATTACAATGCCCCAGGAAGTGTACCACACTACAGTCAACAGTCTACATCATGCACAGCTAGGAATTGTAAGTCACATTGCATAGTCAGCAAAAGTATACTAACATCACAAAGGTAGGAGAGTATAAAGTGATGATCTAGATTGAGTTACCATCGGTGAGGAGGTCGATTATCTCCGTGGTGTGCTTGATGATGCGCACAGCCATGATCTTCTTGCCATTGCATCCATGTGCTCGATTATGGGGGTACCAATGCATCCAAGTAGAACAAAATCACCACATTAACCCCCAGCTTCAAGTACAAGCTAAGTATATATCAAGTGTCAATGAAAATAAGTTGAGAAAAACACTGGAAATAATTATATCATGTCATGCAAAGTTCAAACCGAACAAACATATGCATGCCAAGGTGAAATATTACAAAGAAAGCACTCATCAGGTAGCAGTGCATACAAAATCGCTGTTTTAGTAGTAGCAAATACTCTCTATGTAAGCAGTAGTAAAAACTAATGCAGTACCAAATTCAAAGATTTTTTATTGTAGCTAACAGAAGTATGGAACAATAGTTAACAACTCAAGTCAGAAAAGGTAGGAGTGTCTCTCCAAGAGACACAACTGATACTAAGCAAAGATAATAACAGAGCACAAAATAATGTAGGTACATTGACTTCTTTAAAGACAATAAGCAGGACCAACAGATTCACATGTTACATCAGCATGAAGTTAAAATGGCAGATGCCAGGCTATAGGAGGAATCAACAGCGGCAAGTAGCAGCATCTACGAGCAGTGCTTAGGGGCAGCAGCAGTGCCTAACTAGCAGGAGCAGTAGCAAAACAACGAGCGGCGGCAGCGGAGTAGCAAGCAGGAGCAGCTACTGCATCTGATGGTTGGTAGTGCAACAGCGGTGCATCATCAGGGACACAAGTCCACCAAAAAATCAAGCATGCCATGCCACAACTCTGAACTCACGGAGGAAGCAGAGACAAGCCGTGACTTACAGTTGTAGCTTAGAAGCCAAGCATAAGGGCAATTCAAGTACAAAACTCTAGAGTTAATACCTAGTTCTTGACAGATGGCCATCTTGCGGAACTCCTTGCGCATCAGAGTCTTGTGCTGGAGCTTGGCAGGGGTGTTCTGCTTCTTGGTCTTGGTCGTGGACAGGACAACAGCCTTGTCCTCTCCCGCTGATGGCTGGACCTCCATGGTCTTGCTGTTCGCCAAGCCTGAAACCACATCAGCCCCACAGAAAGTTAGCTCCTTGCAGAGACACTTGCAAACAAAAGGGTTAAAAACAGTGCAAAGAGCTACGGACCCGAGAACTTGTAGGACTGGATATTGTAGAGGTTGTTTGGCTCCTTGCTGAACTGCACCTTGGTGTTGCTGTTGCCGAACTGCTTGATCAAGAAGTAGTTGTTCTTCTTCACGAGCTCCCAGACCGGAGACCCTGGAACGGTAGTCATTCCCTTGGCCTACATCACCAAAACAACAACCAAAAGTCAGATCCTACAGCTAGCAACAAGCAACAGGATGCACTAATCCTACAAAATGTGGAAACATTTAACCATTTGACGCAAAATTGTATGCTGATTGCAAGTAGAAACATGGTTACAAAAAATATACAACAGAAGCAGCAGTGAAGCTTGAGCGTCCCATCGACTACTGACAAGTACTCACTGGCAAGAGGAAATCATAGTGTGCAGATCTAACGCGGGTTGGGATCTAGCCTAGGACGAACCACATACGTTTTACATGGGCACACAAATATCATAAACAAGTATGCACAGATTATGATTGAAATCTTGCTAGCGAGCAGTCAAGTATTACTTCTTTGCATGGTAGGATACAAATATTATAAACGTTGCTTCACGGCCACTGATTACTTGCTCATTGCGCGGAGATTTTAATCAGTGTGACAACTAGTCACTAGATACAAAACAATTCATATAAACAGGGCATGTTGACCTGTGTGCGGAACCGATGACGCAGCTGATCTGGATATGGATCGGCGGTGGGATGCCTACATCAAGATTCAACAATCAAGGTTTCATCAGTAAATCATAAGAAAGAAAATCTCAAGTCAAGTTTTCCTGAATCAACTAGACTTCACTGTGTAGGTACTACCAAGTACCAACAACTTAAATAGCTAAGTACCACGCTTTAGTTCTACATCTCTACAGTTCTATATTTACCAACCCAATGTGCCCAATTTCCCACAGACCGATTCAAAGTTATTATAGCTTCCAGGTTAAGCCTAGGGAATCAAAGGAAATACACATCAGAAATTTTAGGTACATGTTGGGTTAGCACTACAATGTTTCACACTTATTTTGCACAAAAAACCATAGGAGGTTTGTTGTACTCGATTAGGAAACAATGACAATGGCGGGGTGAATAATTTCATCTGTGCATATACAAGGATGACATTGTGAGGTACTAGCACACACAAAGCACTAGTTTACCAATCAGGCTATCGCTGCTCAAAATGAAGAGGCTTCGCTGCTAGAATTCACTCCCAAGGTACTAACAAAATAATAAATACCTAAGTGTCAAGCTACAACTCTCCATTTCTACATGTTCTCAACACAGAAAAAATGCTTTGTGTGTGCACTGCGTGCCTACTCCGGCCTCCTTACATTGCAGATCAGCTCCCCATGGAAACCACCAGCCGCCAGGAGGTTGTCTTTCACCGTCATGGTGCTGATCTTCACCCTGGACAAGGGCCGACCTCCCCGCATATCCTGAACAGTGTGGTCGCACAGTGGATCAGAGATTGACTGGCATTCCGATGATGCAGGACTATCACATCGCTCTGTGGTAGATCACCTGATTTGGGCATGCCACGTTGAGCACTTCTTTTCCTCTCCTGAGTAAGGACCACCAGTGCCTCACAGAATAGTTCTGCATGACGTACACATCATGCTTGGAAGTAGCCCACAGGAGGTTCCTCAGCTGCACATGTACAAGTATAGGTCAGTGCGTTCGTACCCGAATTCTTCTTAAAACTCTGCAGAAATACAATGATGCAAATGAGCGCCATTTTATTCAAGCACACCTGGGTAATTACAACTATGTGATTCTACTGATAATCTAGATCTCCTTCAGGTTTTGATTCATTTAATCAAACGATAGAATTCCAAGCCTGCATCCTTCTGTACTAAATGGCAATTATACATGACAAGAATAGACACCAGTAAAATAGAAGACAACATTTTTTTTTGCACAATTCATTTAAACTTCAACGGTGTAGCATTCCAGAGTGTGGACTATGCCCATAAAGCCGAAAACAAATCCTATCACCATCATTTCACCACCACCGAGTTTTTGACAGCAAGGGACACTACAACATGTTCTAGTTTTTATGCAATTTTAGTTTAGATATCATTTAAATTTATGTAGTAATATAGTTTATGCTACTAGTCTGAATCGAGTTCAAATCATGTTTGATGGACTAGTTTGAATCAAATTCGCATGAATTTGTGTTTAATTTTTTTAAGGAGTTAAGTTTAAGGATTCAGCTAGGAACCACTAATTTATAGAGGAGCAAATTTGAGGAGTTAAAGATAAGAGGCCATATAGGGATCGGTTAGAGATGCTTGAGCACGCGCGCAGCCATTTCAATAGTTGAGGATGTAGGTAGGGGCACATGCGTGCTCACACAGACAAGGACCAAATAGAAGAGGTGAAGGGAGGAGGCCGTACCTTGGACGAGGAGGTCGGCCATGGACTCGATGCGGCATCCGTCGGCAGCACCCCGGCCTAGGGTTTTGGATCGGAGAAATGACGACGCAGGAGAGGCGCCAGTCAAGTCAGTATCCATCACCATTTTTAGGAAGGAATCCACGCCGAGATGAGAGCACTATGGGGGGGGAACCTTTGACCGGCGCATCCTCGAATGAAGCGGCGGCTGTCCCCGCGGCGTGCCCCGGCGGAGGAAGAGGCGGGGCTGCGGCGGGCGGTGGCGGGGGCGGCGCATCAGGGTCGGGGGCGGGGACCCAGACTTGGCTACCGCCGGGCCGGCCCCAGACCTGCCACCTTCTCGGCATCGCGGCGGGGGTCTCTCCCGGAATCTTGGCGGCGCTTGATGGGGAGGTGCTTGATGGGGAGGTGGGCGGTGCTGGATGGCGAGGGCTCGACGCTCGGTGGGGTGGGAGAATGGCGTTGGAGGCGTGGTGGCGGCGCTGGACGACCAGTGAGGCGCTGGTCGATGGGGAGGGAGGCGGCGCTGGAGTGGCTAGACGATGGCACTAGAGGAGTGGGGGCAGCAACGGGTGTGGGGTGCGGCAACGCCGGACAGGATTGGGAGGAGGGGCGGCGCGATGCAGATGTGAGATGGGGAGGACGACGACAGAAGACTGAAGCTAAGCGAGAAGATGGAAGGGGATCGATGGATGGATGTGGGAAAGAAAGGAGGCGGGTGGGGTGCATGGAAAATGACCAGTTAGGGTTTCAGGGTTGGTGTGGAAGGGTTGAGGACGGCCGTTGGATCCGCGAGCATCCGACGCCGTATGATGCGTGATCCGCGTGAGATGTCCACGGACCAATCAGGATGCAGTATGATGTTATGACCATCTAAATAGGTCATAGTTGCCTAAAATTAATGTGTTAAAATCATGTCAGCTATTTTATGACCTAAAAAATGCAAAAAGAAAATGCAAAACCTTCTCATTGTGTCACCAAATGTGAACAAGTTTTCAGGAAAAATAACAAACAAGAAATAAGATAAATAACTTTTAAAAGGTGTCGTGAGAAATGAGTTTTTGGCAAAAAAACATTTTCCATTTTTTGAGTGCTCAAAATGAGTTTTTTCGTGAAGGACCTACCATATATTTGTTGCAAAATTGGATCAAATCAATTTTCTAAAATATTAGGCCATGTTTAATACACAATTAATCAAATGGTTGGGTGTAAAAAGTTTTGATCCACCTCTGGTGAAAAAGACGAATTTCCGCCAATCCAGTTGGAAGCGGGTCAAGTTTGAACTGCAACTGCCTTATAGTTTGCTCTTTATTTTTTCCAAAAATCATTTCTAGGTACATAAGTATCTATTTAATCAGAGAAACACCAAAAAAATTCCAAGATTCAACCACTAGCTAGGAACGGTCATGCCCGCTGTTTTGACCGCATTTTGAAACGGGCATAAAAAATTCAAAAAAAATCAAAAAATTGGAAAACCTTCGCATTGTGTCATTATATGTGACCAAGTTACCAGCAAAAATTATAAACTTGTAATACAGCGATTATTTTAAAAAAGTGTTCTCAGAAACGAGCTATCAAGTGTGAAGATGAATGGCTTTCAAACCAAATGCTCAATCTTATGGGCACATTCATGGCATAGTTTGTTCAAATGATCTCATATTGTGCACAAGGGTGCATATTGGAATGACAAACAATGTTGCTTAAGGAAGTTTTCATTTTCTTTGGACGAAAAATTCATTTTCCATTTTTCGAGTGCCCAAAATGAGTTTTTTGTGAAGGACCTACCATATATTTGTTGAAAAATTGTACCAAGTCAGTTTTCTAAAATAGTAGGACAGATTTAATGCACAGTTGACCAAATGGTTGGGTGTAAAAAGTTTTGATCCACCTCTCGTGAAAAAGACAAATTTCCGCCGATTCAGTTGAAAGCGGGTCAAATTTGAACTGTATCTACCTCGTAGTTTGCTCTTTATTTTTTCCAAAAATCATTTCTAGGTACATAAGTATGTATTTAAGCAGAGAAATACCAAAAAAATCCAAGATTCAACCACTAGCAAGGAACGGTCATTCCCGCCGTTTTGACCGCATTTTGAAACGGGCATAAAAAATTCAAAAAAAATCAAGAAATTGGAAAACCTTCGCATTGCGTCATTATATGTGACCAAGTCAGCAGGAAAAATTATAAACTTGTAATACGACAATTCTTTTAAAAAAGTGTTCTCGGAAACGAGCTATCAAGTGTGAAGATTCATTGCTTTCAAGCCAAATGATCAATCTTATGGCCACATTCATGACATAGTTTGTTCAAATGATCTCATATTGTGCACAAGGGTGCATATTGGAATGACAAACAATGTTGCCTAAGGAAGTTTTCATTTTCTTTGAACGAAAAATTCATTTTCCATTTTTCGAGTGCCCAAAATGAGTTTTTTTGTGAATGACCTACCAAATATTTGTTGTAAAATTGTACCAAATAAATTTTCTAAAATACTAGGACATATTTAATGCACAATTGACCAAATGGTTGGGTTTCAAAAGCTTTTATCCACCTCTCATGAAAAAGACAAATTTCTGCCGATTCAGTTGGAAGCGGGTCAAATTTGAACTGCGGCTGCCTCATAGTTTGCTCTTAATTTTTTTCAAAAATCATTTATAGGTACATAAGTATCTATTTAATCAGAGAAACACAAAAAAAATCTAAGATTCAACCACTAGCTAGGAATGGTCAAGCCCGCCGTTTTGACCGCATTTTGAAACAGGCATAAAAAATTCAAAAAATATCAAAAAATTGGAAAACCTTCGCATTGTGTCATTATATGTGACCAAGTTTCCAGGAAAAATAATAAACTTGTAATACGGAAATTATTTTAAAAAAGTGTTCTCAGAAATGAGCTATCATGCGTGAAGATTCATGTCTTTCAAGCCAAATGATCAATCTTATGGCCACATTCATGGCATAGTTTGTTCAAATGATCAATCTTGGAATTCCAAACAATGTTGCCTAAGGGAGTTTTCATTTTCTTTTTACGGAAAATACATTTTCCATTTTTCGAGTGCCCGAAATGAGTTTTTTTTTGAAGGACCTACCATATATTTGTTGCAAAATTGGACCTAATCAATTTTATAAAATACTAGGCCATATTTAATGCACAATTGACAAAATGGTTGGGTGTCAAAAGTTTTGACCCACCTCTGGTGAAAAAGACAAATTCCCGCCGATTCAGCTGGAAGCGGGTTAAATTTGAACTGCAGCTGCCTCATGGTTTGGTCTTAATTTTTCCAAAAATCATTTCTAGGTAAATAAGTATCTATTTAGTCAAAAATACATGGTTTTATGGCGAGACATTGAGGTTTGGACGGTGGCCGAGGGCCCCAACTCTAAAGCGCATAAGCTCGCATGCCCGCCGCGTGGTCACCGTGTGACCGTGGTGTTGCCATGCGTTCTGGGCGGCCTAGGCATGTCTAGTGGGTTGGGCACTCCCCAGGTAGGTGCTAGGAAGAAAATTACAACATAAGATTCTCATGAGGAGACCGAACTATGCTCAAAGATGAATTAGCAGCCAAGTGTTTGATTAGCCGTACGGGAAATGCACATGGCCAATGGGCGTGAGTTTTGGCTGAGGATGATCATATACTAAGAAGAATGTCTTCACAAATTTTTAGGGAAATCAAGAATATATAAATAACACTTCCTTCACAAAGTGCTGCTCTGAACAGAATAGGAAAATGAATAATGTTGAGTTATTTTTGAACTAGGGAAGGAAGGTTTTTGACATATTTGATGAAGATATGATCCAAACAATTTATGAGAATTTTTTGGGAATTTTTGGAATAACATAAATATAGGTTGCTTCACAACCTAGGGCAAAAATTGACACATGGACATGACACATAGGCAAAACTGATGAGATGGCGCCTGGTCATCACAACCCACCATAATTTACAAGGCTATGACCATCTATATTGGTCGTTAACAACTAGAAATAAGGCAGCGACCAGCGCTGTTTGCTTTATGACCATTTCGTGTAAGGAAATTACGACCATTCGGACCAAAATGGTCGCAATGGTTTAGGGTTTGGAGCCCCCTGAACAGCTTTTGACCAATTGGTCTCAAATGGTCATAGATCTATGACCAATTCTTCCAGGGTCACTGACAGAAGGTCACTAGTTGACATATTTCTTGTAGTGCCCCAGGTATCCCGACCGGCCTTGCTCCACTGCCCATCTTCCCACGTCGCTGCATGTGGATCCTCTTTAGTTGTTTGCTTAAAATGTATCTAGGCCGGCATACGTTCCATCTTGCAATCTTGTCCTCAAACCGGTTTTGATAAACCACCATGTTGTCCCTTATTACATGGAATGCTTCTTTTTTGTCGGCTATGTGTCTTCAACTCGTGTTATTGGGCAGTAACTATTTCCTTTCTACCTCCTTTTGCAAACAGGGCTATCCATTCCACCTCGTTTCTATTGCGACCTTTTGGTGAACTGCACAAATCACTTTTTTCTTAAGAGTGTTTTGTGCAGTTCTGCCAAAATGTCACACGGGCAATGTTTTTACATTTCTGTTGGACCGCAGAAAGGGAGATTGGTTTTTCTATCCTCCTCATCCAACTCCGTGCCTAATCTCCTCCAACAAGTAGTTAGTCCTAAAGATAGATCACAGAGGTGATCAGCTTCTATTTGTGTGTGTTATGTTTCATCATCTAGTTCCACTATTATTGTAATCACACTGACTGAATATATTTGCAAACAGGGATGATCAACTCGATTTTAGTGGAGTTGGACAAAATGATCGGATTGTGATGTCCTCCATACACCTCTTTTTTGGCTACAAAGCTGGGTGAAACTAGCTAACAACCAATGAACACTGTGCCCGGGAAATGGAGCCATGCCTATGAACAACATCGATCAATTATATTTTTTTTCTTTATTTGTACACCTTCTCACAACTTTGTCTTCAGTTGTGATGTGAATATCGGCGCTGATCTGCGAACCATTGAGATGCATTAGCAGCCATGGTAGTTTCATTTGTATTTGATGGAAAGTTGTAATGAGACAATCTTGAGGCAAGAGGACACATGAATCCTAAGTTGAAACCTTTTTTTTCCTGCGGGAACCAAAGTTGAAACCTTCATAGCATCACAGTACAATTTCATTATGCTGGAAAATTATGTGTACATATAAACAAATCCTGATGGATTGATAGCGATGCCAGAAACAATTCAACTTTGTTTCGCTAACATGTGGGACATCCTTCATCCGGGTCCACCTGCCATGCAACAATATTGAGTGCACAACTGCAGGCAAGATTCACCACGGTTATTGCGCCGCAGTAATAATGACTAGTGAGCAGTCAAATCACAGAGCCCCACCTTTGCCACAGTAAGTTGCTCGGACGAAGCAACATCATTTCTCTCTTCGTTCAATCCGCTGGTACTCCAATATTCCCAGAGTAATAGGTGAAGCAACCATCACTTCACCTTTCCCACAATAAGTACTACCTCCTTTTCTATTCTAGAAACAACCATATGCGAATATTGGACGGTAGCAACACAGCAGCTGAATCAAAAATCGAACCAAAAAATGAACTACTACTAATGGTGAGCGTTTGCTAGTATCATGTACTCCGTCTGTCCATGTATATAGGGCTTAATGTGTTTTCCGAGACTAACTTTGGGCTTGTTTGGATCCATGGGTTAGAGCTAGTTTGAGCTAGTTGGGACTCAAATAGCCCTAAAGTATCCAAACACGAGGGTTAAATTGGAGCAAGTTGCACCAAACCCACCAAAAAAACTATCCCACCCAAGAGGTGCTAATTGGAGATAGTTCTCATTGGGCCCACTGAAAAATCACTTTTCTCTCTCTATCCCAC
Source organism: Triticum aestivum (assembly GCF_018294505.1). NCBI lineage: Eukaryota > Viridiplantae > Streptophyta > Magnoliopsida > Poales > Poaceae > Triticum > Triticum aestivum. Next base: position 394,045,656 of record NC_057811.1, read on the forward strand.
CAGCCAAGTGGTGCTAATTGGAGCTAGTTCTCGTGGGGCCCACTGAAAAATCAATTTTCACTCTCCATAAAGTGCATTTATTGTCAATCTAACCCTGTCATCCAAACACCTCGTTGGCTAGAGTTAGTTCAGGGTTAGTCATGAGTTAGTCTAACCTCTAGCTAAGTTAGAGTATCCAAACAAGAGCAGTATAGGACATGCAAGTTGCTCAAAGCATACCATTAAATTCATACGTGAAAGGATCTTTTTTTGGAAACAGAACATGAAAGTTTCTTCGAATGATATAATTTTCAAATTATATAAAATCTTATCAATAGTCAAAGGGAACTCGAAGAATACATTAGGCCCTACATAAAATCTTATCAATGGTCAAACCAAGTGTTACTACTACACCAAACAAGTTCAAAATGAGAAACTGGACCCACTCACGGCACGGCACGTCTGTTTGGTCTGTCGGTCAAAGTGCTTCCTCTTCTTGGCATAACAATAGAGTACAGTAAATTTTTTAGAATGCTCTTGGCATGTCACTAACATGTGATGAGTTAACCGACCTCAATAGACGGCAAAATCGCCAGCCCGCCGCACTTTGAGACACGAGGATCGAGAAGCGATACGGGCTGGTGGATTACTAGAGCTAGGTGTCGCACGGAGGCCAAGAAATATGGTGATAGTGTGGGTTGGCCATGTATGACGTAACTACACTGGGCTGCCGTGTTTCAGACTCTTCCAGTCTACTGTGGAGAAGATTGGGTAGATTTTATATCACCGAATAAAAATATAAAGAGTCCAGATGCTCCACCGTGAGGTTTCTTGCTCCTTCTCGGTCGTCGGAAAGCGTTCTTCTAAGTTTTGCCGACACGTGGGACATCCAGCATCTAGGTCCATTTGTCATGCAAGAAAATGGAGTTAAGTATAGTAGAAGAGACTCACCAATGGTCATGAACGTAGGTGGAGTACATGCACGAATCACCCAAAAAAAGGAATACGAGCACGAAAAGAAGAGGTGCAGGCACCGACGCAGGTACTCTTTGCCTCTTTCCCTATAACTGACGCGCGGGTACACGGTGAGCTCATTTCTGTACGAAGAGGTAGCTCACTAGATAATTTGGCGAGTGTAGTAGTTGTTCATGGGAACCACACGTGGATGAATCAAAGTTCGATCATGACGCGGTGGCACGTTTTTTATAAATTAAGTTATTCTATTCGATGGCACGTATGCACCTTTTTTTTGAAACGAGAGTACGTAACATTATTTTCTCAATGGAACGTGAATCGTGCACACACTGAATGATGAAGCACGGGATGGTAGCCATGGACATGGTCAGCCCTTTTTGGAGACTAATACACTACTTTTGATGTGTCCCGTCAACTCGAAAATGAGGAGAAGCTTTGCTTACTAGTACGACCTCTCCCTCGCTCACGCGCGCGCGGTGGCTCGCAGGACGAGGAGAAGATTTTGCTTTACGATAGTGCGCTTAATACAAGAGGTGGACGTGCAGCAGTTCATTCGGTGTCAGATTGCAAGAAGTATCTATACCGTAGTACCATCATCATTGTTCGACTTCCGGAAGAGGCGAAGAGCCAAGCGCACGATCACCTACTCACAGTATAACCGACCGCGTTTGCATGAATTTTTTAACGTAGTATAATCTGAGTGGATTGCTCCAGTGGTCATCACACGTGAGCCAATCGATTTGCACCCTTCCGTGCTCCATTTTTTCTTGCGTTCCTTCCTCGGTCTAGCACGCTGACAAGTGGGCCCCATGCTCATGTATGCAAACGTGGTAGTCAATTATTTTGCTAGAGTCAGCTATCACACCCTTTCGATGCCACGTCAATGTACCCACTAGAAACAAGTTAGACTTGTTTGGCTCAACTGCCTCCCTAGGTGCTTGGAGAGGAATTGGTCGGCGCAAGGCGGTTCTATAGGCGGACAGGCGGCAAAAAATAGGGGAAAACGCGCGAACCAGCTAGACGAGGGAGGGAAGCTTCTACATTCGTGGGGGACATGGCATTGGCCATTGGGCAGCAACAGGCGGTCATCCGGGTACGTCATAAAGGATATGAAGAGGCATCCTATATCAGCAAGGATCAGCTTCCTGATACGTCTCCAACATATCTATAATTTATGAAGTATCCATGTTGTCATATTATCATTCTTGGATGTTTTACAATCATTTTATAGCAACTTTATATCATTTTTTGGGACTAACCTATTGACCCAGTGCCCAGTGCCAGTTGCTGTTTTTTTGCTTGTTTTTTACATCGCATGAAATCAATATCAAACGGAGTCCAAACACCGCAAAACTTTTTGTGGATTTTTTCTGGACCAGAAGACATCCAGCGCGCTAGAATAGCATCTGGGGGTTGCCCCGAGGGGGGCACAACCCACCAAGACGCGCTTGGGGGCCCAGGCGCGCCCAGGTGGGTTGTGCCCACCTCGGTGGCCTCCCGCACCCCTCTTGGCCCTATAAATCACAAAATATTCCAAAAACCCTGGGGGCAGCCCTAGATCAGAAGTTCCACCGTCGCAAGGCCTCTGTATTCACGAGATCCAACCTAGACCCTGTTCCGGCACCCTGTCGGAGGGGGAAATCATCACCGGTGGCCATCTTCATCATCCCGACGACCGCCATGATGAGGAGGGAGTAGTCCACCCTCGGGGCTGAGGGTTTGTACCAGTAGCTATGTGTTTAATCTCTCTCTCTCTCTCTTGTGTTCTTGAGATGTCACGATCTTGATGTATCGCGGGCTTTGTTAATATAGTCGGATCATATGGTGTTTTCCCCTCTCTATCTTGTGATGAATTGAGTTTTCCCTTTGAGATTTCGTTTTATCGGTTTGAATACTTTTACGGATTTGAGAGCACTTGATATATGTCTTGCATATGAAATACTCATGGTGACAATGGGGTATCGTTTTGATTCACTTGATATATGTTTTGGCACTCAACTCGCGGATTCCCAAGGTGACATTGGGGTAATCTATGCATAGGGGTTGATGCATGTTCTTGTCTTTGTTTCTTTGGTAGAAATCTTGGGGCACTCTTTGAGGTTCTTTGTGTTGGACTGAGTATTATGAATCTGAAATTATTTGGTGTTATTTTAGTACGAAGTCTTGGATAGATTGATCGGAAAGAATAGCTTCGAGGTGGTTTCATACCCTACAAACAATTTCTTCTTATGTTCTCCGCTAGATAGGAACTTCGGAGTGATTCTTCATCGCACTTTGAGGGATGGTTATATGATCCAATTATATTAGCATTGTTGAGAGGTTGCACTAGTGAAAGTACGGACCCTAGGTCTCATTTTCAAGCATTGCAATACTGTTTGTGCTCAGTTTTGTTACTGGCTACCTTGCTGTTTTTTTATTGTTCCTATCACAAAAATCAATATCTACTATCATTACTACGGTTTTATTACCATCTCTTCGCCGAACTAGTGCACCTATAAAAATTCCCGTTGTATTTGGTGCGTTGGGGACACAAGAGACTTTTTATTATTTGGTTGCAGGGTTGTTTGAGAGAGACCATCTTCATCCTACACCTCCCACGGATTCATAAACCTTAGGTCATCCACTTGAGGGAAATTTTCCACTGTCCTACAAAACTCTGTGCTTGGAGGCCCAACACGTGTCTACAAGAATAAAGTTGCATAGTAGACATCACTTCCCTACCGATAGCTCATCTAACAGAACTCCCAAGTTAACTGTGCTGAGGCTGGAGTAGTCATGAGATGGGTGACCGAATGGGAAGTGTACTCGATATTAACTAGATTGATGGGTCACTGCAAAAGGTTTATAATAAACCTTTGGAGTGACCCATCCATCTAGTTAATATCGAGGTCGTTGTTTTGTAATTTTTGATTTTTTTTGTTTTTTGAACACAGTTTAATCAAAGGTCTATCGCGTTACTTTTTAATAATTTTTGTTTTTTGAACACATGCTAATTGACTTGAAAGAAGGTCTATCGCATTACTTTATGACATATTTCCAAAAAAGGTGATATGACCTCTGTCAACTTATGAGTCATGTCTGTTAAATTATCCTCGAGGTACTTGTTCTAAAATTAATCTCTGGGCCTTGCCGGAGTGCTGCAATCTGTCGGCGTCAATTGCAAGATGAGCCACCAAGCTAGCAGTGGAGTTGCCAACATGCTCAAAGTGCACGCAACATTGAGTAGAAAGAAGCATGCCTAGGAAATTAATGCGTGCTTAGGGAGTCCCTTTGCTCAAAGAGTTCGGTTATACTATAAGACCAGCCACAGTGGGAGTAACTTCAGGAGTAACATCGAGTCCAACTCAGCAAATTTGCTTATGTGGCAATGAGTTAATGAGGAGAGAGGTAGTTTGAGTAACTTAGCTAGTTACTGTAACATCACATGTCCTAATGCAATATGAGTCTATAACCTAATAAATGAAGATTTGCATGTCACCACAGTTATGTTACTACCCACTATGCAAAGAGCCTTCCTATATCGGCAAGGACCAGCCCCTACCGATTGCTCATCCAATAGAACTCCCAAGTTAACTGTGATGAGGCTGGAGTAGTCATCAAATGGGTGACCGAATGGGAAGTGGACTCGATGTTAAACTAATGGGATGGGTTACTATAAACGTTTAGTTGGCTTAAATGTATACAGTGCTCCGGCCTATTAGTTGAACCTCGAGGTCTTTGTTTTGTAATTTTTGACATTTTTTGTTTTTTGAACACATGTTAATCGAAGGTCTATCGCGTTACTTTTTGATATTTTTTTGTTTTTTGAACACATGTTAATTGGCTTGAAGGAAGGTCTATCGTGTTACTTCATGACATCTTTCCAAAAAAGTGATATGACTTTCGTCAACCTATAAGGAATGTCTGTCAAATTAACCTCGAGGTACTTGTTCTCAAATTAACCTCTGGGTCTTGTAGGAGTACTTGTTTTTTGAACACATGTTAATCGAAGGTCTATCGCGTTACTTTTTGATAAAGTCTTTTGAACACATGTTAATTGGCTTGAAAGAAGGTCTATCGTGTTACTTCACGACATCTTGCCAAAAAAGTGATATGACTTCTGTCAACCTATAAGGCATGTCTGTAAAATTAACCGCGAGGTACTTGTTCTCAAATTAACCTCTGGGTCTTGCAGTCGTACTTGTTTTTTGAACATATGTTAATCGAAGGTCTATCGCGTTACTTTTTGATAATATTTGTTTTTTAAACACATGTTAATTGGCTTGAATGAAGGTATATCGTGTTACTTAAGGACATCTTTCCAAAAAAAGTGATATGACTTATGTCCACCTATAAGGCATGTGTGTCAAATTGACCTCGAGGTACTTGTTCTCAAATTAACCTCTGGGCCTTGCAGGAGTGTTGCAATGCGTTAGCGTCAATTGCAAGATGAGCCAGCAAGCTAGCAGTGAAGTTGCCAACATGCTCAAAGTGCACGCAACATTGAGTAGAAAGAAGCATGCCCAGGAAATTAATGCGTGCTTAGGGAGGCCTTTGCTCAAAGAGCAAGTGTATATAAGGTACAGTTGGTAGGCTATAAGGATGAGGAGCGAGAAGCGATACGGGCTGCTGGATATACTATAACTAGGTGTCCCACAGAGGTAACATTCAAAGTTATTCTCACACTATAGAATGGTATAGGAATGTGGAGAGATTTGGTTGATTTTATATCGCTGAATAATATAACATATTATGGGTGCAAACGCTCCACCCGCGAGGTTCCTTGCCCCTTCTCGGTCGTCGGGAATCTATGTTCTTCCACTTTTTTTTTGACATGAGCTTTGTTCATCCTTTTTCCAACACGTGGGACATCTAGCATCAAGGTGCACGTGTCATGCAAGAAAATTGAGATAATCAGATAAGTAGTGCGTAAGTGAGTCGTGCACTTCGATGGCACCTACTACGCAATATTTTTTCTCCTCGATGGCACGTGAATAGTGCATGTACTCAATGACGGAGCACGGGATGGTAGCCATGGACATGGTCGGCCCTTTTTGGAGAGAGTACTAAATAAGTTTGATGTGTCCCTTCAACTCGCAAAATGACGAGAAGCTTGCTTACTACGCCTTCTCCCTCGCCAACGCGTGCGCGGTGACTCGCAGTATGAGGAGAAACTTTTGCTTACAAGCGGTGGACGTGCAGCAGTTCATTTGGTGTTAGATTGCCAAAAGTACTACTGTAGTACCATAATTATTGTTCGACTTCCAGAAGAGGCGAAGAGCCAAGCGCAAGGTCAACTACTAACCTAGTACAGTATACTATAGCCAAAGTCGGTCCATCTCTTTAGAGCATGGTTAATTAATATAGGCGGCTCTTGCAGCGGCACATCATTTAGAGCAAGTACTCTCTTCGTAGGAACATAAAACGTAGGAATAGGAAAATTAAAGGATTGGAGTGGCATGTCCACTTGAATCCCATAGCATTAACATAGTGTTCCCCTAAAAAACCAGAGTGTTTGACACAGGAAAAACAAAGGAAGTGAAAAAAAGTTGGAGTGGATGCTAGATTGCCAATTAACACGCGATTTCATAGGAAAAAAATCCTATAGCATTCTATCCTATGAATCAAACGACCATTGTAGGAAAATTATGAGGGGGTGTCTCCAACAGTGTTCCTCGGCTCGCACCTAGCATCATGGTGGTCGAACTTGGATTCATTCATCTGGTACACGTGGCATCTCAGATCTGGACACAAGATGGCATACACTGTCAAGGATAATGTCCTCAAAGCCGGACGTACATGGTCAAGGTCCACGGTCAAGGGGGTAAGGGCAGACGCGGCCTCTCACTGCATCCACTATTTGAAGCGGCGCACCGGCCGAGGGCGCCGCCCACTACACTCCCAGCTGTACCCGCCTCCTCGCCGCATTCAAAAACCTACATTTACTAGCAAGATGCCCATGCGTTGCATGGAACATGAAGATGCATTTGTATGAGTAGTTTATCTTGTGGGAGAAAAGGATGAATGAGGGAAGGCGTTATTTGCAAATGCGGAGAGGGGTGTGGGTATCTCTTTTTGCAAAATTATGATAGTTTCCTTCCTATCTGTGAGATATAAATCGGACGGCCTAAATTGCAGGATGGTAGGCACACCATCATCACCAACTCTGTTTTTATAAGAGTAGAGATAGAGAAACCCGCGTGGAATGCAAGAAACCCACTCCGTCCACACACGTCCATTCAAGAGCAGTACGCCGGCCAAGCTCCTCATTCCACCATTTTCTCCACTCTTTCGGCGGCATCCGATGAGCAGGAAGAGCAGTTCTCTGACATAAAAGTCGTCTAGGTGGCCCGCCGAGCCCGGCAGTTACGAGCGAGGCAGCTCGCTGCTCCACCTACCTCACCTAACCCGTCGAAGGTAGTTGCCGCATTAAGCCAGTGCGTGGTTCCGCAGCTGGCCGCTCCAATACAACTTGAGGAAGTGTGCCGACTTGCTCCATGTCGGCTTGTCGGTGAGCACGGCGGCACGGGCATCGTCGCTGCCCTTGACGCCGCCGCGTCGTACAGCGCCTCTAGTGCCTGCGACTGCACCATCCTCCATCGACGCACACATAGCCACGCCATGCAGGCAGAGAAAGAAGCCGCCGCGGATGGCAACGACGTGATGCGGCTACGCGGATGTCGACGAGGTAACGGCCAGCACGTCCCCGCCCGCCGCCATCATCGTGGAGAAGTAGAACACGGGAGGACGCCGCCGTTGGTATCCCATGAAGGCTACTGCCGAGGCGACGACGGCGAAAACAGCCGGTGTCTTGCACGATTCTTCTTCAGCCGGATGCTGGAGAAGGACAAAGAGATCGGGCGGCGACCATTTAGATTAGGTATATTGATTCTACCAGGCTGGTTGTAATGGGAGTATCATAAGTAGTATCATGCATGCCAACTAGGCAAATTTGATGAGGTGGCGTAGAATTAGATGAAGAAAGAGAGGGTTGAATATCATATTATGATACCGTATGGAATTAAGTTGCTCCCAGTGTGGTTAGTCTTAGGCCTTGTTCGGTTCAACCTCCTCCCAAGGGGTTTGGAGAGGAATGGAGGGGAATTTGGCTTGTACATGATCTAATCCCTCACAATCCCAGTTAATCTATGTATATTGTGGGTATGTTATTTGACCCCTCATTTTGCCGCGCTACGACTAGTGTGACTGTCTGCATGCAGTACACCATCCTCTAATTTGGTGGATGCCAAGCCGGCCCGAAAAGGAGATATAACTTTTTTTCAAGTTGAAAAATGTTACCGATGAGGAGCCATAATTAAGCTGGAGGCGTCTCTTATTTTATTTTGAATGGGCAATAAGCTGGAGAGCTGTAGAGTGTCTCAAATGGGCTGCCTCTAGTGTTAAGGCCCTCCAGTATGAAACACGGGCAGCCGACTGGGCCGATGCAAAAGCCTATCCATCTTAAATCCCATTTGTTTTTGTTTTTTGCGAGGAGAAGCCCATATTTCTTGAAGAGGGGGCGATCCCAGAAAAACCCTCCTTCCTCCTCGCTTCCACTTATACTGCAGCTCGTTGGACTCTCCTGCTTCCGTTGCCCCCCAATTCCCCCTCCCCATCTTCCTCACTCGTACAGAAAACCCCCGCTCACCTTCTTCCTCACTCATACAGAAAACGCCTGCTCCTCTTCTTCCACTCCTACCGAAAACCCCAGCCCTCCTTCTTCCCCACTCGCACTGCCACTAGGCTCGTCTCTGGCTACTCTGCTCAAACCCACGAGCTCGGCACAACACCCAGAAGGAAAATGGAGTCGTCTGGCCCCAGCGCCAAGAAGATGAGGCTCCGACCAGCGGCGACGCCGATTGTAGATCCCGCACCCGGCAGCGCGGGGAGAAGCGATGAGCCCCCCCACCCAGATCTGAGGAACCCATAGAATCTCTGGTGGACCGCATTAGCGATATCCCGGACGACATCCTTGGGGAGATCATCTCGCTTCTCCCAACCAAGGATTGCTGCCGCACACAAGTCCTCTCAACTCGGTGGCGCCCTCTATGGCGCACCGCGCCCCTCAATCTCGACTGTTGTCAGATATCTATCCTTCCTGAATTTGATCTCCTCGCGGCCATCGTCTCCTCTCAACAGCAGGTCCCCGTTCAATTCCTCAGCATCCCGACACGCTACCTGCTCTCCGTACCCTGCACGGTGGATGCTTGGCTGACATCCCCTGAATTCGAAAAACTCCAGCAGTTTGGGTTCTACCATTACCACGAAAGTTTCATACCACGAACCGAACACCAAGAATTTGTGCCCACACCACCATTGTCCATCTCGTGGTTTTCCTCCTCTCTTCACACCGCCACCTTCTCCCGGTGCCATCTACCAGACGATCTACTACAAATGCTTCAAGTCCCACTGCTAAAAAAACTTTTGCTTGTGGTGGTTTATTTGTTGGAGGCCTCACTGCACATCATCATCCACTCCAGTTACCCTGCCCTGGAGAGCTTGCTGATTGTTTTGGGAATAGCTATTAGTTGTCTCCAAATAAAGTTGCCTCACCTTAAAAGCATTGGAATTTGTTTTGAAGGACAATAGCTCATCATCAAAGATGCCCCTTCACTTCAAAGGTTGCTCCTTCATTATTGTTATAAACCTTCGCAAATAACTGTCGTCTCCGTGCCCAAACTGGAGACCTTGGGTGTAATTAGTGATCCGTTTAATGATCACAACAAGTTGGTGTCTAGCTCCTCACTTTTTCAGGTACTGTATATTATCATTTACACATTTGTAATCATAAGCTGCATTTTTCATTTGTGCGCATAAGTTTTATATCATCTTGGAGTACACTTTGGGTACTAATATTATGTTATATGCTCAATGAAGAGTTCGTCCATGGATGGCCTATCAATGCTGCTGGATTCTGTCAAGATCTTATATATCCGAATGTTTAGTTTTGATCTGAACATAATTATGGGCTTGCTGCGATGCTTTCGATCTCTGGAGAATTTATATATAAAGGTGATGATTTCATGCACATTGAAAGCCCATATATATTGTAATAGAATTAACGTTCAACTGTCGCTCTTTTGACATACTCTTTTTTCAGACCTTAACTGTTTTCAATCTTCATGTCTACTTAGGCACTAACACCTAGAGAAAAACATATATCCAATCGGTGGCGTAATAAGCACCAGGATTTTCTCAGTTCTCATGACATTCGTTTGAGGACAATAACGATGGAAGGATATGCATCCAACCAGGCAAACAGAAGCTTTGTCACATTCTTCCTGTTGAATGCGAGGTTACTATTGTCCATGAGGCGTAAGTTTTTCAACAAGAGATTTCTCATGGACGGACATGTTGAACAGCAAAAAAGAAGTTCCAGGTGGACACACTAGAAAGAAAAGACACATCCGTGACATTTTGGGCCGAACGAAAATCTTTTCTGTCATACTTATGACACTTCTATGACGATAATTGTGACAAAACAAGGTATCATCATAGATGTGGTGGGGTTCTACTTATATGACAAAAAATCATGACAGAAAATGGGCTTTTCGTCCTGGGCGGGCCGGAGACGCAGCTGCATGACATTCTTTGGGTCGTACATGATGGAAAAAACCGTGGTAGAAGTGAGGGCGAGGAAAATATCAGGGTGTTCCCAGTTACGGTGGGTGGTCGGGGCCGAGCGATGCGCGTTTCTCTCGTACACGCACGCGCGTGGGTGCGAGGCGTTGGGCTCTAACTGAACCCGAGCGATTGCACTGCAGGCTATGCGTTACTGAACCCGAGCGATCGATCGATGGCTGTTAACTGAACCCGATCGAGCGATTCCTTCGCTACTGCTGCTAACTGAAGCCGATCGATGCTGCCTCTGGATGAATAGTGAGCGTTGCTGGGGGTTGGATGAACAGTTCCCGGTGGGGGTGGATGAACAGGACCCCGTGGTGTTGCCTCTGGATGAACAGGACCCCGATCGATCGAGCCGGTTGGGGCTGGATGAACAGGACCCAGTGGAGGGCAGGATGAACAAGACCACCCTGTGGAGGGAAGGATGAACAGTAGATGGTGGAGGGCTGGATGAACAGTAGCCCGTGGAGGGGTGGTTGAACAGGAGCCCGTGGAGAGGGCTGGTTGAACAGTAGCTGGTGGAGTAGCGCGCGATGGAGGCTGGATGAGCAGGAGCACGTGGATGAACAGTCGCAGGTGGCGGCTAGAGGAGGTCGACGGTGGATGAACAGTAGCCCGTGGAGGCTGGAGGGGGTTGACGGTGGAGATGAACAGTATCCCGTGGAGTCCCGTTTTGCGGTACGCCACACCCCTCCTGATGAACAGGACCCCCGTTTCGACCGTAGCGCTCCAACACAAGTCCGTTTCCTACGTTTTGCGGTACGCCACACCCCTCCCGATCAACAGGACCCCCGTTTCGACCGTAGGAGGTCCGTTTCCTCCATTTTTCAGTACGCCCGACCCCTCCCGATGAACAGGATCCCATTTCGAACGTGGCCGGTCAAACACAAGGCCGTTTCCTCCGTTCTGCGGTATGCCAGGCCTCGTTTCCATCGGCTATTCCGTCCAAGGCGGTTGGCTCCCACGCGTTCCGTTGCCTCCCGATGAACACGACGCAATCCGTTGCCTCCCCATGAACACGACGACGATGCTGTTTCTCCGTTCTGACCCAGCCATGTACACAAGCCCTGGCCGTACGTATGCGCGAGTAGGCGTTCGAGACCCTGCCCGTATGTACGTACGTTGCCGTATTTTCTTTCTTGCACACTGGCCGTTGTACATACGTGTACATGCTACGTGCGCGCCTCTACTACGACACGTGCGCACCTCTACATCGACCAGTATGTACGTACACGTTCGCGACCAGAATGACAACGCTACGTACGCTTCGACCAGGTGGGTCCCGACTGTCAGGCACTTCCTTGCGTGCGAAGATGTAGCTGGTGGGTCCCAGCAGTCAGGGGGTGAATCATTTTTTTTGCCCGGACGCACTTCCTTGCGTGCGAAGATGTAGCTGGTGGGTCCCAGCAGTCAAGGGGAAACGTTTTTTTTGCGAAATACGGTGGCCCGTCCGGTGGGTCCCCACTGTTAGGTGGAGGAATAATTATTTTGCGTGTAATAAGGAGGCACTTCCTTGCTGCGGCCGTGGGCCCAGCTGTTAGCCTCTCCATGTACAGTCCACGTCCGATGGAAGCCTTTCCTTGATCACGTTGACCACGTCGCGCCGAGAGCACCAGGGCGGTGGACGACGGTGAGGCCTAGGAAGGGGACGACGCGGAGCCGGGGAAGACGCGGCAGTGGATGCCCACGCGTAGAGGAGTACGAGGGTTCATTGGTTCGCTGCGGTGTGAGGCTACCGTCGCCGCAGAATAACAGGGGGTGTGGGTGAGTAGAGGGATGGCCTGGCCAGCGGTGGGAGTAGTAGGGGGCGGTGAGGCCTCCGCCGCATCGCAACCGGCCATGGGAGGCAGGAGCACGAGGCACGACCGGCGCTGCTTTGGGCGGCTGGAGCAAGAAGACCAGAGGTTGAAGAAGCACTACGGCCGTTGGATGGACATCGTACGGTCACTAGAGCTAGAATCGTTCATATTGACTAAGTTGACAAAGCCCTCTGTCCCCGTCAACTTAGTTGGCCCACAAGTCAGCCTCCCACTATTGTGGGTCCCAGCTAGCAGGGGGTATTCATTTTTTTTGTGCGTAATAAGGAGGCACTTCCTTGCGTGCGAAGATATAGCTGATGGGTCCGACCTGTCAGCGATGGGAACGTTTTTCACAAAATACAGAGGCCCTTCCGGTGGGTCCTAGCTGTCAGGTGGCGGAATCATTATTTTGCGCGTAATAAGGAAGCATTTCCTTGCGTGTGGCCTTGGACCCAGCTGTCAGCCTCTCCACGCACACTCTACTTCCGATGGTGTCATTCGTTGACCACTCCACGTCGAGCGCATCCAAGGGGGTGGATGACGGTGAGGCCCCGGACAGCAACGAGCCGGAGATGGGAAGACGCGGGAGTAGAGTCGCAGACGGACAGGTGTACGAGGGTTAACTGGTTCTGGTGCGGTGTGGTTCGGCAGTCGGTGGAGAAGAACAGGAGGTGTGGAGGGGTGGAGGGATGGCCTGGCCAACGGTGGAGTAGCGCTTCACAACGAACCATGCTAAGCAGAGCTGCTAGCAGCAGGAGGCTGGAGCAGGTGGTCCCGGCGGCGCTGGAGGAAGAAGACGAGAGATTGAAGATGGATGCCGGTCGTTGGATGTAAATCCAACGGCTAACGATGTCAGAATCATTTGTTGACTAAGTTGACAACGACTTGCATTGGCTTTGAACTATTGGCCCACATTTCAGCCTCCAAAAATGTGGCACGTATTCAACCCATTTTTTCAGAATTTACAGTCTTTTTTTGCGGGGTAGAATTTACAGTGCATTTGATCTCTTTTTTTTGAACTACAGTCCATTAGCTGGCCTCGGTGAACAAATAATGTAGCGTCCATGCGGCCCATTTATGTTTTTCCTAAAAAAATACAGGCCATTTGCACTTTCTCGAAATACATGATTTTGCTGGGCTTATTCTAATTATAATGTTGGGGTGGGCGCAACAATGTTATGAAAAATAAACAGGGCTGAGCATTTTGTTATATATATATATTTAAATAAGATGTGGGATATTGTTTTCTTACATATGTAAGTATCTGTTAAATATATGATGACAATAACAATAATATATAATAACATATAAAATAATTTAAATATATATAATATAGTTAGAAGGGAAACATAAGTTGGACTAGGCGTTCCTATTCTTATATAGAAAAATAGAACAGACCTCTGCGTTTTCTTCAAAAAAATTACATAAATTGGGCTGCCGATGTTTCAGGAAAAATAAAACCTCGGATGGGAGGTCCATAGGCCGGTCGATACATGACAGCCCTCAAGAAAATACAAACAGGCCTATGGACCTCCCATCCGAGGTCGTGGGCTGCGCATGTTAAAAAAGAAAGCCTAGACGGGGCAGCCCAAAACCCAGCTGATACTTGCTGCCCCGGTGATAATAAATGATACCTGCCAGCTCCCCGGCTTCATTGTGAATTTATGTCCTATGGTAACTACGTTGAAGCACCTAAAAAATGTAACTATGTTGACAAACCCGTGGGCCCCAACGTTAGTATAGCATTAGGAGGAAGTATTTTTTCGATGAGGCACTTGCTTGCGTACGGCCATAGACCTGGTGGGTCCCGACTGTCCGCCTCTCCACGTACAGTCCTCTCCAAATTCCTCTCGTTTGTTCAGCATGTTCACAACGGCAGACAACAGCGTCCCTCGTTTTCTCTGTTTTTCGCACACTTGACATTGTGTGGGCATCTTGAAAATAGCATATCTTTTTGACTGTGCATCATATGAAGATGTGCTATGTATGAATGTTGATCAGCATGATGTTAACTGGCTGGTAGTTCCAGTTTTGACCATGAAAAAAACTTCCAGCATGATGTTAACACTGTTTGAAAAGGCCGTGTTAATATAAATGCTCTGCCTCTGAAAGTTGTAGTTTCTTATCTGAAACTGAACTTGGAGTTTCTTATCTGAAACTGAAACTTGCAGTTTCTTCTATGAGAATCACATTGTCTGCACTTTTATACTCCTTGAAACTACATTTTTTTAAGTGCTAAAAATAGATCTCTAGAATTCATAAAATACTTCACATGCTCAATACTGCAAAATCTAAAATTCGAAAGACATTCATATCTGAAAGTACTCTCAAAATACACAACACAAAACACAATTCACAACCTACAAATACTAGCAACCCTAAGCTCCTCCTAACAATTCACAACCTGCCCGACTATTGGTCTGGGGGGAAATCCCTCCTATTCCTCGGTGGCAGACAGCCGCCCCGTGAGACAATGTGAACGGTGAGGGAGAGGATGGTGGGGAAGCGTCGTCGGGCCAACTGTTTTTCTCCTCTTGCAGTTGGGTTCGTTCGACGAAGACTCCACCGGCTCGCTCTGGCACGACACCCTCACAAACGGCACCCTGTAGATGCTCGATCCTTCAATCTCTGGTGGATGCTCCATCTGGGATTGATACTCCCACCACCGCTCCCTCACGATCGGAATCGGTGAATCTGTTTGCTCCATGGCCCAGAGGAGCAGCTCTATGTACTCCCGCACGACTCCCTCCGAGAGTATCGCCTTTTCGCTCTGTTGCAGATATTTGGCCATGGATGTCGCCGTCGCCGCTAGTTGGTCCTTGTTGTCAAACCAAGACTGTATCTCCACCATCCTAGCTAGCTTCATAGGGTCGCCGTCTGCGATCCTCACGTATCGGTTGTACTCCTCCATCGATCTACTTCTCCACAGCACCTTCACTCGCCGGTGGTGGATATTTAATGGAAGATGAGAGGAGCAGCGCTGGTTTTGGTTTAGAACGGGAGAGGAGCGATGCTGGTTTTGGATTGGAACAGGAGAGGAGGGGCGGTGGTTTTGAAATGGAAGAGGAGAGGAGCGGCGCTGGATTTAGATTGGAACATGAGAGGAGCGGCGGTGGTTTAAGAGGAGAAGAGCGGCACTGGTCTTGGAAGTATTTTGTTTTGTTTTGCGTATTTTGGGTCAAAGTTTGGCCACGTACTGTATTTGACAAGCAAAATGTGAATGCATGTCACCAAAAATTGTATCGTTTGGTTCGTATCTGAATGTACTTTCAAATTATATTATTTTTGCAATGTATAACATATATTTTATTTGCGAAAATCCTGGTCAATTATGACCCAGAATAAAAGGGAGACTAGTTAATGTGGGGTCACTTTCTTAATTGAAGGGTAAATTGATTTTGATTTTGATCCAGTCACAGCGTGCCGGCCCTCTCATTCAATCCTAAATCGCTGCCGCACGCTCCTCTCCCTCTTCTCCATTGCAAAACCACCTCCTCTCCTCTCCATCATCTCCATTCCAAAACCACCGTCTCGCCTCTCCCTCTTCTCCATTGCAAAACCACCTCCTCTCTCCTCGGACGAGGATCCCCTGACGTAGCCCATCCTGCCATTAAGACACTGACACATGGGTCCCACCAAGCGCGGGGCCCACCTGTCAGCGACCGAAAGGCAGGGGAACCTCTCCTCTCCATCATCTCCATTCCAAAACCACCGTTTCACCTCTCCCTTTTCTCCATTTCAAAACCACCCCCTCTCCTCTCCATCATCTCCATTCCAAAACCATCGTCTCGCCTCTACCTCTTCTCTATTGCAAGACCACCGTCTCTCCTCCCATCTTCCAAAGCTAGCACCAGACCACTCAGAAGGACATCTATGGAGGGGATGCAGCAGCGAATCAGGCCGATCACCGGCGGCGACCAGGCAAAGTTAGCCAGGTTGAAGCAGATCCTAACTTGGTTTGACAATGAGTGGGAGATTTCTAGAACGGTGAGGGCCATGTGGCAATGTATGCGAAAGAGCGAGACGACGACGATGAGGGCGGCGATGTACTCCTCGGCGGCAGTCACGCCGCAGTCCTTCGAGTTCATCGAGTATCTCCTCTGGGCGATGGAGCAGACAGATTCGCCCGAGGCGAAAGTCAGGCGGAGGTGGTGGGCGTACAGGTCGAAGTTCGAGCACCCAGGGGATAACGAATCGATCGAGTACGGTGTGCCGTTCGTGAGGGCGCAGAGCCAGCCGGAGCCACAGGAGTATTCGTTCTCCCACCGCAAGAGGAGGCCGGATGGCGCGACGTCGCTTCCCCGCCGTTCTCCACGGTTCCCTCGACGCTCGCCTCGTTTCAACGGCGTCGGTAGGGTTTAAGGTAAGCTTCGCACTAACCTAATCTTCCATCTGCTCATGCTTACAATCAGTGTGACAACTAATAAAAATCATGTTTACAATCAGTCTCTGAGTACTACGCCAATCACCCTAAAATAGCTCTGGACCTTTGGGTCAAAATTGTGACACTGTGTACAAATAAAGAAAAATAGATTGGTGCTTCTTTCAGAAAAGAGTACACCCCTAGAAAACTGCCAATATAAGCTACTAGTATTTTTCAAGTCTAAGCTACTAGTATTTGGTTAGAGGATTTGCTGCCGAGAAAGATCCATCCACAGTGAGCGCCACACATCCCAGTGATGGTGGTGGATGCCAATGCTTAGATGGAGCATGGTTGGTGTCGGTAATTTTTACTTGGCACCTCACACTCTACATATATGCCGGTTCCATCCGTACATTTGTGCAGTTCCACCAAAATGCAGCTGAATAACCCTGTTTGCACAGATAATGAAAAGGCGTGATTACATTATAGTGGCACTAGTTGATGAAACATACACTAATAAATAGAAGAAAATATTACATCATACTGGAAATCGACCCAAGTCTCCCCGATACACCTTCTGCCAGTGATGAACATCAGTGTACAGCGGTAGTACAAGGAGGGGCCTTGAGACATTCAAATCTCTATTTTTGTGCAGATCAACTAAAATTAAGCACCCCAGTTTGCAGAAACGCTTAAACATTAACAATGGGACTAGTTGATGAAACATACATTAACAAGGAGAAGCACTTTCTTTATCTACATTGGAAATGAAATGATAGAGAGGACACTCGCTCTATTTTAACGGTATTATTACTTCATTTTATCAGTGACACTAGGGTCAAGCAGGTGGCAAACGAGGTGTACCGTGCGTCGCAAGGATGAAGGCCGGGGGTGCTTAGACAGGGATATTGAAGCTGGCTCTTTCAGTCCGTATCTTCCCCCTGATGTTTCTGTGGTAGCATTTGGGTTGTAATCCGAACTTGGTCGATCTGGTGTTGCGTCCCCCTGCCTGCCTAGCTTATGTGGCGAACTTGTCTCCTTCTAGTACTCAGTCCGTTCTAGTAGTTGTTGCATAACTGCCCGTTTACACTGAGATGTTGTTGGATAATAGTTCTCTATGGTTGGGTTTCTTTAATGAAATCGGAGGCAACCCCCTCTTTCGATATATAAAAAATAGTGGAACTAGCGGTGCCAAAACATTGCCTCAAATTAATAGTGCCACTAGATTAAGGTGCAAAATAATAACATTACTGCTTTATCATGGCAGTGCCAAAACAGTAGCACAAGAGCAGGATCAACATGCAGGATCTTCGGCAAACGGTCAGACCAAAAAGGAACATACCTCGTGATGGGAACCATATCTGCAGTCAACGCCATCGTAGAAGGGATGACACCAGTCACCAACATGGATGATTCAATTCATGGGACCTTTTGGTGAAGTTCACCTAAAATGAAGCAATGTCCCATGAGCTAGCAACTTCTTCTTCTTCTTTTAAGAAAAGGGCTCCAGCCCCGGTTCCATTTCCATCAGAAAACGAAACCCACAGAGTTTCTTCTTCATTAGTTGCAATAAAATTGAGCAACATCAAGGTTGGTCGTGAAGCTCCTGGAGAGTAGGTGGACCAGGACAGTTGCATCTCTAAGGAAAAGAAGCAACTTATCTTAATGGGAAATTTAGCAGGACATGAAAAAAAGTGCCATTGATTCATATTACTGGAGGCATTACATTGAAAACAACATTGGTTTAACGTGTCCTTACTTAAACAGTGCGACTGCTACATTTTACCAGTGGCATTACATAAGAGCGGCTCGGGGCAACAAACATCCGAAGAGGATATCTGGGTTGGTCCCATTTTTGTTCGGTATATAGCCACCTTATACTGTGTGAGGCTAGCAAATCTAGTGCTGGAATTACTCTGTTGACTTGTCCCCCAGTCCCCACTTTCTTTCCTTTTTCAACCAATAGATCGGGTTTATATTGAGTTTGTACTGTGTTCCCTTTATTTCCCTATTAGACCTAGACACCAGTTGGATAGCCAGTCTCTGCTACTTTTCGCCCCCATTATTTCCTCTTTCGACCAAGTCCTAGATTCAGGTAACAAATCTTCCCCCACCCCCTTTCTTCCTTGTCCGAACCAAGTACTACTAGATTCGAGTGCATGAACTAGTTTTACCTCTTAACAGTAAAAAATTAGGTGGTTTTTGAACAGCCGATCAATCCTATCTACACGAGGGGGCCTGAGAAATAGTAAAAGATACAAATGCAGCGACGTCAGGAGCTCGGGAAGTAGAGCAAGGCTGGTTTCGAAGGAAGTTATACCTGAGGGTTGCCAGGATGTCCCTAGGTGGGCGGCGGGAGGCCGGATCTGCCCACACTACGGCAGCGAGGAAGAAGGGGTGGGAGGCCCTCCCTCACCAGCGATGCTTGGGAGAGAACGGCAAGGCATGCTGATCGGGACACACCGGCAGTGGGTAAGAGCCGTCGCCGAGGACGACCGCGTGAACATTGCACCTTCTCACCTTCCTCGGCGGAGAGGATCCGGCTGGATCTGTGACCAGCGGTGAGTAGAGAGAGAGAGTGTGGCCACCGTTGTCGTGTTTAGATCTGGAGAGGACGAGACAGTGTGAAGAGAGCAACACTAGCAAGCAAGCGCGGAGGCTCCTGCCTATATAGTGGAGTACTAGTTTTCTTTTGTCTACCGGCCGGAGCCGGCTTGACCTCGGCAATGACTGTCGAGAAGTCTTCATGCACGTGCCCCGGAGGCGCAGTTGTTGTCATTTTGATCTGAAGCACCGGATTATAACTTATAACACGAAAAAATGCCACATGACAAGAAATCATAACCTCACTGCCCAAAGGAGACAAGATGAATCCCGACAGACAAACTAGACGAGGATCAAAGCTCAAATTAAAGATAAATTCGTAGAAAAGGGGTCCGTCGATAAATGTCCTAATTAACATAGCCGGCTTGACCTAGATGGCAGCCGAGTAGTTTTCGTGCATGTCCCCCAATGACTAGCCCAACTCAGTTGGCGCTGTTTAACCCTCACAGTGATCCGAAGCACATGACACCTAATTTTGCGAGATGACAAGAAACCTTTTTTTAGATTTCTCACCAGAACTACAACCCTGTACAACACAGCCTGCACGATATGTAGACGATAGCCAATCCAGGCGTGTCTGCTGGAGTCTGGTCACATGCATGGATGAACTGATCTTCCGTGTCTTGCAGGGATCGTCCAGGTACCAATGTATGTACTCCTACAACACTTCTCTAGTAGTACTATCGCTCGTCTCTCTCTTCTATTAACTCACCCGACTTGCGGGGCCGGGGAGTGTGCCTATGGTCGGTTCCCAATTGCTGTCCCACATGTGTGTGCAAACGCAATATGACGCGCGTTCCATTCGGAGAGCGGCGTGCCAGACCGACCGACCGTCTGGTTTGCGACGCGAACGCGACGGGCATGCTGTATACTCCGTACATGTGTACCGCCATTTTCTTGAGGCTTTGCTCCATGGCGCAATCCATGGATACAAAATCAGTATACTGTACTATTTAAAAGTCGAGGGCGGGGCTTTTCCCGCGCGGTAGGCGGGGCACTTCCACCTAGTCGGTTCGACAGAGACGCGAGAAGAGGAGGGAGTAGGCTGCTGCAAACGTAGGGCTGTGTGATTTGACACCGAGTTACTTCTGGACAGGTGGGGCCCGGTGATTTGACTTGCCATTATCATTTTAACTGCGGCGCTACGACCGGCGTGAGTCTCCCGATTCCTGACCACCTCCATATGGGTGCCTCTCACAATGCTCCACCATGTAGAGGCTGGCTCTTACTTGAGAGCCCACTCCTCCACTTTTTCCTTGCCTCTTTCCCCCACATATGCAAAAATGCCATGTAAAGAGGGCTTATAGCCCACTATTTTACTTGATCCTACAGGTGCTAAGCCTGCCACATAGGCATAAAGTCTGATGTGGCAAGTTAATTAAGAAGAGAGAGACTAGTTTGGTGACCCCAGGAAGAAACGGTGATAAGCGCGTGTACCTAGATGAAGCAAACTTAGCAACAAAAAACTAAGCACCTATGCATTGGGGACTTGAGTTGCTAAGCCATTTAATGCCCATAGCACCTCATCTAAGCAACATTTCATTGGAAGAGGTCACTCCTTGGCAAATACAATAAATACTATGAAGAAAGAGATAGAGAGAAGTAAACAAAAAATACTCTTATAGCCAACCTTATAGCTAACCTTGTTGTATGAGTGACTAAGTGATGACTATGTATGAAATGCCAACATCATATAGCCTAACGCACCGTGTTAAATCTCCAAGGGCGCGACCGCACGAGCGAGGCGACGGTCATGGTAGGCGCGACCATGATACGGGCTGCTGGCAGCCCTTGGATCTGAGATCGAACGGTCGCATGCTAAGTTGCTGAAAATTTATAGAATAACCCTCCAGGATAGGATATTCAGCCATAGGTCTAGAATCACGCCATGCAACCATTCGATCTCAGATCCAAGGGCTCTCGGAAGCCCGTATCATGGGAGAATGGAAAGCTTCGTATCACCTGTAATTTTCCCGTTGCTTGACATGACATCGAAAGCCATTTAATTGGGTGTCGAGTAGACATGATATCTAATTGGGCCCCCATAGTACTGTGCATGAATCCATTTATCCACCAGGCAAGCCACTACCCTGCCATTCGCACGCGCCCCCCACTCGACATTTTTACAATCGATAAACCGCTCCTAGTCGTCCTGTCCTTTCACATTACGGCAGTTCCACTAATCCTAACCCTCCTCCCAAGTCCATGGCGTCCCAAATCTCCATGATCGGCGGTGAGTACAAGGTTAGAACCATCACCGGCGATGAGTTCGACGTCATCTACACCCGTTCTTCCGCAACGGTGAAAGAATGCCTTGCTCGCTTGAAACGCATGTTCGAAAACTCAAATGATGAGTGGGTCGCTGGGCTAGATGTTGAGTACACCACAGTCCTGGGAAGCGAGAAGAAACTAAAGGAGGCAGAGAAGAAGAAGCCCGCTGTGATCCAGGTTTGCGTGCATGACTTATGCTTGGTCTACCACATATGCCATGCCGACGTTGAGTGCGAGGAATTTAAGAAGTTCCTCAAGGGCGGCCGAGTCAAATTTGTTACTGTAGACTTTAGGAACAACAAGGAAATCCTGGGTCGGATAGGCCTCATTGTAGGCCAGCCCTTCGATCTCCAGAAGGCAAGCCTGGTGTCCTCCTCTCAGCCTTCAATGCTGACCCTGGCAGAAGCCATGGTTCATCCTTCATACAGTAAACTAGAGAAACCTCCGTACACATTTCATCATCATGCATGGCAGTGGAATGTACTAGATATAGACCACATCCACTACGCTGCAATGGATGGCTACCTTTGTTTCCATATCTACAAGGTTTGGATGAAGAGCAAGAGCCAAGTGTGCGGTTCAAGCAAAGAAGTATCGCCCAAGAGGAAGAGGGACAAGGACGAAGTCGAGGACGTGGACGAGGACTCTGAGTAAGGTGGCAGTGTCGTTGCTCATGGTGGTTCTAATGCAGTGTCTACCAGATTAGTTGCTTAGTTTAATTTCTGGTGTGCTTAGTTTTATTTGAGGGGTGTGTTGTGCTGAGCCCCCAGCAGAACTATGTTATGTTTCTTCTTGTTATATTTCGTACATTTCATCTTTTAGTTGGTATAGTACTACCACTCGTTTCTTGACATTATATACGTACAATATATATGGCCAACATCATATAGCCAGCAGTTTAGTTGTCAAAGAATTTCAGGGTGCTTAGTTTTGTCAAAGAATTCAAGGGTGCTTAGTTTTATTTGAGGGGTGTGTTGTGCTGGACACCATTAACTTATCATTGTGAGAATCGTCTTATTTTTGTCATGTAACATGGTCAACGGGTTTGACGTGAAAATAACAATGTCTAATGGCATTTCTGAGCAAACATCTAACTTAACGATGGCATTTTTTAGATATCTAATTGCATTTTTGAGCAGGCATCTCACGGATCGATGGCATTTTTTGAGTAGTTGTAACTTCTAATGACAAAACTGAGTAGTGATACACAACTAGTGGCATAAATAATAAGAACCCAAGAATTAAATAGGTATGCTAATTTCTTTATTACTTTATTTCTTTATACCTTTGTGTGCGAAACAATATACGCTGCCTCCCCCCAGATTTTCTTTAAAGAGGCAACATGGAACTATATGAGTGCCCTGTTAAATTTTGGAATTGTTCCGGGTTCGTTTGGCCTTTTTTATACATTAATTGAGTTTCTGGTCATTTGATGTGCATAATTCAAATTTGAACTACAAGCACATGCTCCCGTGCACCAAAGTTGACTGAAAAATCACATGTGTGTCCTCGGGTGAATTTCTAGGTCCCATGCAAGAAATGGGAATGAAATTCAAACATCTTGGCATCATGGTTCAGCCGAGAACATTGAGAAGCTTGGTTTTAAAATTCTTGTAAATCCAAAACACGCCTGAAAATCATGAAACTTGGCATGGTGTCATGTCATGGTACTACCATGCTGTGGTAAAAAAAATTGTAGAATAGGAGCAAGTTTTGGTATAAGCTTTTTGCAAACCGGAGCTTCTCTCAAGAAGGCTCGTGGTTCTGAGAGGGAACGTGTCACCTTTGTGTGCATAATTCAAATTTTAAATACAAGCACATGCTCAAGTGCACCAAAGCTGGTTGAAAAATCACATGTGTGTCCTCGGGTAAATTTCTAGGTCCCATGCCAGAAATGGGAATGAAATTCAAACATGTGGGCGTCATGGCTCGGCTGGAACTTGGTTTTTTAATTCCTGTAAATCCGAAACACGCATGAAAATCATGAAACTTGGCTTGGTGTCATGACATGGCACCAACATGTTGTGGTAATTTTGTTGTCCTATTTGTGAAGGCGCACACATTAACAATCAACAAAGTCATTTTGGAACAAGTGATGTCACGTTACAATCGGAAACACAAGTATTATTGAAACAGTGGGCATTCTATTTACTATTTACGTGCCGCCACGCGTCCCCTTTTTTATTAGCTAGGAGGCGCCATGCAGGGTAGCTATTTGAGTACGGGAGGCGTGCTATCAGACCCCTGTGCGTGCTTATCGGGAGGAGACCCCTATGACCTCCATCTGCCGTCCACCTCTCTCCCAAGGTCTCCATTAATGGCGCCCGAGCCTCTGTTTAATGGCGTGGCAATGTCTCACTCGACTGAGATTTAAGAGAGAAAAAAGAAAATCTGAAAAGAAAATTTTGCACGGATCTTGATGTAAGATCCGACGGACCTATATAGCATCTACTGCGACTTATAGCAAGACTGATGAATATATATAAGGACGACGAGAGTGGATAATAATTGTCTTACATAATTAGGAAGATAATTAAAAAAGCCACATGCGGCTACGCCCAAAATACACAAGGGCAAAAGAAGAAGGAAGACGCATACAATGATCTGGCTCGCTGATCTCTACTTTCTTTATGCGTTGCGGGTCGCGGAGACTAGTTCTCGCGGCAGGCGATGATCTCTTTCATCAGTTTCATGTCCTTAATACGCTGCTTGGCAGCATCTACGGATTCCTGCACTAGCCTGTTGCGCTCGATGCGGAGCATGGCATTCTCATCCATAAGTTTCTTGACGATGACGCCCGTCCTCTCCAACAAGGCAGCGGTCTCCTCCGCCTGCTTCGCCCTTCCGGCGATCTTCGCCCTCAGCAGGTCGCGCTCGCCCCGGAGCTTCGCATTGCCCTCCCCTAGTTGCCGGATGATGCCGGTAGCCTCGTCCTGCAACCTCGCCCAGCCGGAGATCTAATCCATCTGGCTATGGACCATCGCACGCATGCGCCTGTTAGAGTCCTCGCCAGCCCGCGAGAAATTTTCCCAGGCCGCCGCGGTGCGGCGGGACCTCCGTGCTGCTTTGGCGGCGCGGCGGGACATCTCAGCTGCTTCCGCGGCGTGGTCGGACCAGTCTGCTACATCGACGGCGCGGCGGGACCTCCGTGCTACTTCGGCGGCACGGCGGGACCTCTGTGCTGCTACTGCTGCGCGGTTGGACATGTCGGCTGCTTTCGCGGCGAGGCGGGACATCTCTCGTGCTTCCTCTTCCATGCTCACCTCTCCCTGGTGGAAATCTCTCGACTCAGAACTCACGCTGGCCATGGTTTGATTGACTTGATTGTTTTTTGTGGATGAGGAGTTGAGGAGGAATGTGCAGTCATCTTAGCATAGTAGTATTTATAACCGAGTACTACTAGTACGCTCCTAAGTGGGAAACCGTTCAGGTTGTGATCGGTGTGAACAGGTTTGCAATTAAATATAGCGTGGTAGTAGTAGTAATTTGGAATGTGATGAGACGCGCTCAAAATATATTGACGGTTCTAGTTTCGAAGTGCGGCACTATTCCCGGATGGCGTAACGTCGGCACGTTTTCTCGGCCGTGGTGTAGCATATGCCATGGTACTAGTTCTTTTTCTACTACTGTGTACGTGCAAAACCTGGCACCGTCGGATACATATCTTACGCTTGGCGTTCGACAGGAATAGCGTCGTGGCGAGCTATAGAGTAGTCTTTTTTTTAGACGCATTACACCTATCTCTCGGGACTTCTCGCACACACCATCACTGCTCCCTAGGTCGATGCCACCCACATACACTTGTACTCTGAGAAGAGGTGCATGCACGCACTCGTCCTCTCTCACATACGTATCTGTAGGTACGAATTGTAGTGTTCTCAACCATCCGATTGGCTCTATCATAGGTTTCATGTTGCTCCTTGGCCTTGAGATTGAGAAGTTTAAAACGCGGAGGCTAAGATGGAGGCACGCAGTTTTGGTTAATGTGTGGGACGCACACGGCACCAACACGATACGAGCTTCGTCTGCCTGGTGCGCATGCAGTCGGGTGAGTTGTCCAAGTATAGACACAACCAGGCCCTCATTGGTATCCGTGCCTCGACTTTGGCTGGTCATAGTGGAGAGTAGCATAGACTAGTTACTAGTCTATGTTACTAGTACCTTCATAGTGGGTAGTGTCATATAGTATATGCATAATTTGGCGACGAGCACTCTCTATATGTACCACCTTTTTTCTTTAATTACATCTTGTTAGTTTTGCTCCATGGCGCAATCCATCGATACTACTACTGTACAAATGTATACACTTTTTAAAAGGCTAGAGGGCGGGGCAGTCTAGCTTGGTCCTTTTCACGAGAGGCGAGGGCCTTTGTGATTTGACGGCTCATTACTGCTGGAAGGCGGGGCCTTGTGATTTGATTGCTCGTATAAATGTGCCGACGACCTGAGGAGGAGCAAAGAACCGTGCGGTATACTCAAGTTTTCCACTGGAGTACGACGGAGGAGCACGAAACACGGCAGCCCAGTGCCATATCCTCTACTCTCTACTCTTATTATATATTACTAGCAAGAGGCATTGTTCTATTGGCAACAAAGAATGATCTAATTTGCTAGTCATCTCATTTTTAGCATTGTTCTTTTCATGCCTCACAGAGAAGGTGACACGTGCGGCGAAACACCCGAAGCAAAATAAGAAACACAGGAGCAAAAGAAGAAGGAGGATTATCACCCCCAAAACAAGAAGGAAGACGCACACACAAGTCTGGGGCGCTGTTCTCACTACATGAAGGGTTGCTGGCTGCGGAGTCGTAACTGCTTCTTCATTGCCTCCATGACCTCCATCTCCTTGCGCGTCTCCTCCGCCATCTTCATCATTGTGTCCATGACGCGGGATTTCTCGACGCGAGCCTTCATCATCTGTTCCACGGACGCATTACGTACCTTCACAGCAGCCGAGTGCTCGATGCGGAGCTTCGCCAACTCCTCCTTCTGTTCCATGATGAGGGCCTGCAACATCTTCATTGAGGAACTACTATTCTCATGCATCTTCTTCCAGCCGGCGTTCTCCTCCTTCAGCAGGTCGAGCTCGTGGCAGAGCTTCGCCTTGTCCTCTTGAAGTTGCAGGATTTCGCCGGTCGCCTTCTTCTTTGAGGCAATGCTCTTCTTCAGCAGCATCACCAAGCCGGCGGTCAACTCCCCCTACTCACTGAGCTCAGCGGGCATGTCGTTGAGGCTCTCCTTCAGCAGCTCCACCAAGCCGTGGATGAACTCCTTCTGCTTATTGAGGTGCTTATTGAGCTGATCGGGCATTCCATCGAGGGATAACGACTCCAGCGCCGCCAGCTCGGCATGTTCGCCTCCGCGTCTAGGGCACTCCTGGGAGCCATCGCCTGCCCGTGAGAGATCTTCCGAGGTCTCTGCGTGGCGGTTGCCCCTCCGTTGTTACGAGTAGTTCTCGACCTAGAGCTCTGCACACCAGCCATGGCAAGGACGGACGAAGAAGGAGGACTTGTGAGGAGGAAGGTAGAGTAATTTTTGGTTAGGTAGTTCCCCTTTTTATAACCTAAGTACTAGCACTAGTACTAAAACCTGCATAGTGGGAACACGTTCAGGTTTGGTACATACTGGTAGGTGTGAGCAGGCTTGCACTTAATTGTAGCACTAGTACTTTTGAGTGTGATGGGAACAAGGTAAAGATTAATTGATGGTTTTTGGTTTCGAGGCCCGAAACGGCCCCCGATGAGTTTAGTGGAACATAAATTTCAAGTAGACTACACTGCTCAGATGCATAAATATTATATTACTGTCGAAAATTGGCACAAAATACAAAGGAGACCAATGGAAGTACTACTAGCAACCCATGATTTAACTACTCGCATGCGCGCAGTGGAGTAGTAATGTCTTTCTTCCGCCCTCACGTCCACTCAATTTGCATGCGCTGTATTAATTGACCATCAATGAAGTGAAGGACTTTACACGCGTCAAATTATCACATGGGGTGGATCTTGGTACAAAATTGCGTCCGCCCGTGTACCCGCGTGTGCGTGCGAGGGAATGAGTGCGTGCGTGGCGTGCGTGCACATCTTCGCTTCATGCATGTACCGCCAGTGCGGCTCAGGGAGGACGAGTACATTCTACTGAAACCAGCAGGACGTCACTGTGATCAATCCACACAAGGATGTCGCGACAATGCCTCCACATGTTCCACGTGGCTTCATGAACTGTAAGAGAGACACTGTGTAGCGTGCCATTGTGTTTTGCACATACTCGAAGTACTAGTAAGGTACACGTGCATTGCATGCGTCAGATTTTGCAACCAAATTATGAATAAATACCACACTATAGCATGTAAGCTCTGAGTCATATATGCCTGATGTAGACCTTCGTTTAATTCTTATAGTTCATCTCATTCAAAATCAATTAGTTTTTATAAAAAAACCTAGGGCCTCTTTGATTCGTAGGATTTCCAAAACGCGGGAATAGGAAGAACATGGGATTAGAGTGGAATGTCGTCATGAATCCTACAGGATGGTACGAGTGTTTGATTGTGCATAGAAAAATGCAGAATTCTTTCAAAGAGGTTTGAGTGGATGTGATGTTTCCTATGAAATCTAGTGCAAATGAATCATATGGAAAAATTCCTATGGTTTACAATCCTACGAATCAAACAACCAAGATAGGAAAAATTCCTAAGGATTAGAATCCTCCAAAATTCCTTCGAGAATCCTTTGGATCAAATAAGCCCTTAATCTATTTTATGATTCATGCAATTGTGCGTTGTAAAGCATAAAGTAAAAACAAATAATGGCAATTCAACT
The DNA here is from genome assembly GCF_018294505.1 of Triticum aestivum. Classification (NCBI taxonomy): domain Eukaryota; kingdom Viridiplantae; phylum Streptophyta; class Magnoliopsida; order Poales; family Poaceae; genus Triticum; species Triticum aestivum. Next base: position 394,074,068 of record NC_057811.1, read on the forward strand.
AGAAAAAAAGTTTGGGCAGTTATGATATGGAAGATTCTAGAACAAAGGAGAACCAATGTTGTTTTGAGATTTGTGCATTATGCTTAAGTTCAACAATGGAGTCTGCTAGATTGTACATGTGGAAAAATCCGGTGGGGGGCTAGAAGATGGTGCGAGGGGCTGAGTGGAGGGAACTATGAAGGAGTGCACAACTGCGAGATCGATATTTAGAGAGAGGGGGCAAGAACGTGCGCTGTTGCGTGCAGTGGCGGAGCCATGAAAAATGTCCCACGAGCTAGGGGCCAAGCATTGCTAATCCTTTAGGAGGAGGGCCAATTCATCAACTTAAACCATTTTTAACAGCAATTGTCTAATGACCACATTCATATTAGCCTCGATATATAGTGATGTTAGGGGGGCAGGGCCCTTGCTGCCCCCTGTCTTCGCCATTGTGCGCGCGTCTGAGAGATGAAGCGGAAGGCATGGATGATGAGAGGGGGCGTTGGATATATAATTAATGTGGGTGTATTAGCTATATATGTAATCCTATATAGAGAGGTATAGATTGATCGATGTGGACGTGGGAAAGAGGGTGAGACCTCACTAGATATATAGATTGATCGGTTTATGTGGAAAACTATGAAAGACCTAGCTATATACACACACACATAGAACATCGATCGTTGCGCATGCACGTGAGAGATAAAGAATGCCCGATATGTTGGAGAGGGGCATGTGTGTGTGTGCCTTCATGGGAGACCGACCTGAAGAAAAAGATTGCATGTGTGCGATGGATAATACCGACTGGTAGTGTGTGTGCTTGCATGCACGAGAGAAAGTTAGTGGTACAATTATAAAGAGAAGACCAATGTGTGGGTGTAAAAGACTAGGTGAGGTCATAATCAATGTAAAGTTGAATTCAAATATTTCAATAAGAGATCATGATGTTTGAAACCCATGCAAGCATGAATATAACGGAGATCGGCGCGGTGTGGTTTGGAAATGAGCATGTTGTAATGTATACACATTGAACAAGGTCAAACTGGTTTGAATTTGAGACACTGATGGCAGACATCGTTTGGTTACATTGCATCCGTGCATGGACACACTATTCTAATTGGAGATGATGGGTGGCTTTCACATCACATATCTATATCTATACCCCCTATATATATATATATATTATATTTTATATTTTTTATATAGTGTGCGGATAACTTTAACTTTGAAAGATGGTCGTTGGCTGAGGCCAATCCCATAGCGCAGAGCTCGCAAATTTGAGCACTACTGGCCGTTGGATATCATCTAGATTGCACCAGATTTTGCCACATGTACAATCTAGAAGACTCTATGGTTGAACTTAAGCATAATGCACAAACCTCAAAACACAAGCACTTCTTCTTTGTTCTAGAATCTTCCGTACCAGAATTGCCCAAATGTTTTTCTACATGATTTGCTTTTACTTTATGCCTTACAATGCACAATTCCATGAATCTTAAAATAGATTAGCTTTCTTATAAAAACTAGATGATTTTGAATGAAATGAACTATAAGAATTAAACGAACATCTACATCATGCATATATGACTCAAAGCTTACGTGCTATAATGTGGTATTTATTCATAATTTGGTTGCCAAATCTCATGCGTGCAATGCATGTGTACCTTACTAGTCTAAATGGTGTCTGTGTGTGTGTTGTGCATGTTAAACACATTGTACGTAGTATATCATACTAGTCTAAATTGTCTTTTTTCTTTTGGGTACACGTTAAGCTTGTTCTCCCGAAATTTCAAGCCGCGCCTTGTTATGCCGAAATTTCAAGCTAGCGTCTCTGTCTATCATGCTGCGAAACTCCCGCCTCTTCAACCCGCGCCTTGTTAGCCCAAAATATTTAAGATATATCTTTGTCTCGTTGTGCTCCGACAACTACCTCCATCTCAACCCGCGCCTTGCTACTCCAAAATTACAACGCGCGCGAAAACTCCCACCTCCTGTGAAATCCCGACACGCGAAATGCCCGTGATACCCCTGAACCGAAAGAAACGCCTCAAATCGGTGGGGGTACTTTCGTAACTTACCCCACATTTCCGACAAGCGCGTCCCTAAGCCATGGTTCCCCACTCCCATCCCATCCGCCCACCCATTCGTACACCGAGGCCGGGAAAACCCGAGAAGCCCCACACCCTCCTCCGTCCGCCACCCAGCCGGAGCCTCTTCCCCGACGATGTCGTCCACAGCAACACCTCGATGTCCCTCATCCACCGTACCGGATGAGGATCCGTCATTGATCTGGTCGTCCCGCCGGTTCAGCCACCCCGTCCTCCACCTCAAAGGAGCTGCCCTGACGTTCCCCTTGTCTTTCGCGCCACCTCCATTCCCACACCGCCGTCTTCACCTGCACCACCGGAAGAGCGTCAGCATCACCGTTTCCTCGGATGAAGCTGCAGCCTAATCGGCGCCACCAAAGAGGTTGTACACTAATCGCCGCATTTTCTTCTTGATTCGATCTCACGGTGCCGCCGGCGCTCGGTCCCGAGTCGACACGGCGCGGCTCCATCCACCGCGGCGTTGCCGGCCACTTCCTCCATGGCGTCGCTCCCTCGGCGGCGACGTCCACATCAGTAGGAGTTGCTGCTGCTTTACCTCTCGCTCGCACTGCTACTCTGCTCTTGCTCTCGGTCCCCTGCCTGGTCTGCTCTTGCTCTTGCTCTTGCTCGCGCTGCTGCTCTCGCTCTTGCTCTTGCTTGCGATGCTGCTCCGATTTAGCTACACTTCAGTCGACTGAATCGACTTTTGGGTTAGTCGATTTTCAGGGGGTGGTGGGGCTCGCCAGAGTTAAGGAAGAACCAGCCGCAGCGGGGAGGGGGGCTCGCCGGAGAAGTACCCCAC